>NC_042299.1:11083955-11199164 GCF_901000725.2 Takifugu rubripes
CATCACTGAGCTCGAGGATCAACCGGGCGGCGCCGGACGGACCTATAGATAATGTCTCAGAGGTGTTCTATTGGGTTTAGGTCAGGTGAACATGGGGGCCAGTCAATGGTATCAATTCCTTCATCCTCCAGGAACTGCCTGCATACTCTCGCTACATGAGGTCGGGCATTGTCGTGGAGCAGGAGGAACCCAGGTCCCACTGCACCAGCGTAGCTTCTGACAATGGGTCCAAGGATTAATAGCAGTCAGGGTGCCATTATCTAACCTGTGCATCCTTCCAGGGATATGCCTCCCCAGGCCATCGCTGACCCACCACCAAACCGGTCATGCTGAATGATGTTGAGGGCAGCATAACGTTCTCCACGGCATCTCCAGACCCTTTCACGTCTGTCGCATGTGCTCAGGTTGAACCTGCTCTCATCGGTGAAGAGCACAGGGCGCCAGTGGCGTAGTTGCCAATTCTGGTGGTCTATGGCAAATGCCAATAGAGCTCTACGGTGCCGGGCAGTGAGCACAGGGCCCACTACAGGACGTCAGGCCTTCAGGCCACCCTCATGGAGCCTGTTTCTGATTGTTTGGTCAGAAACATTCACATTAGTAGACTGCTGGAGGTCAACTTTGTAGGGCTCTGGCAGTGCTCATCCTGTTCCTCCTTGCACAAAGGAGCAGATACTGATCCTGCTGAGGGTTTGTGGACCTCCTACGGCCCTGTCCAGCTCTTCTGGAGTAACTACCTGTCTCCTGGAATCTCCTCCATGCTCTTGAGACTGTGCTGGGAGGACACAGCAAATCTTCTTGCAAACGGCACGTATTGATGTGCCATCCTGGAGGAGTTGGACTGCTTGTGCAACCTCTGTAGCGTCCAGGTACCGCACCATGCTATCAACAGAGATGTTGATCCAAGCCAATAATAACTACAGCAGTAGAATGTAGTCAGTAAAAAATCAGGCCAAAAGAGATGAGGAGGGAAAAAAGTGGCCTCAACCTGGAAAGCCCTTCCTGTTTTGGGGGCCATCTTGTTGTTGCCCCTCTGATGCTCCTGTTTTTTGATTTAATTAACAACAAAGCAGCAGAAACTGATTAACAGCCCCGTCTGCTGTTTAACTGACCAGATCAATATCCCAGAAGTTTGATTGATAGGTTGCTATTACTCTGATTAAAAAGTGTTCCACTAATTGTTTGAGTAGTATACATATATATATATATATATATATATATATGTTTCTTTTATTTTAAATAACAGTGCATCATCAAACAGGCTGTGATTATTTGTCTACATTAAAATCAATCTATAATGGCATTGAAATGGAATGAATTTGATATATAAAATAATATCAGTCATCAAAAATGGATTTCTTGTGAAAATAAATCAGAAATAATTTAAGTTCATGGAAAAGGTGTATTTTTCCCTCACATAGAGCACCTGTTTATTGTTTTTGTTCACACATAATTTCCCTGGTGTAGGATGCTTATTTGAGGAAATGTAAACTGGTGACGGTTGTTTGATAATGATGTAATTCGTGAAGGCACCTGAGTGCTGTTTGTAAGTTCTGGTTTTGAAACAAGGATAAATAAATGTGCCATCAGAGGATTAATTAGGATGGTTGAGCAGAGAAGAAGCTTAATGAGAGCCAGATACCGCCCTTCCTGGTGCAAGTTTAGTAAAAGAGTGTTTTGAGCTGAAATCTTTGTCTCCAGAGGTGAGTGACTCTCGTATATAAAACCAAGTGCAGACAAAACAGCTGTGCAGTCAAGGCTGCATTAAACAGATCTGAGCCATCGGACCCGGCCAGCAGGTGAGTCACATCAAGTCCTGGAGAATGAGTCAAAGTTGTGCTGATGCTGTGGTGTGAACTGCTTTCTGGATTGTGCAGGTTTGTGGAGTCCAGCTATGTCTCTGCTGCGGACCGTCTCAAACGGCTCCATCATCATTCACCCTCCAGGCTTCTACGTCGTTGGATTCGAGGTGTTTCCCCACATCCGCTTCTACTTCATCTTCCTGGCGTTTGTCTATGTGGTCACGGTTGTTCTTCAACTGTTTGCTGATCTACGTGATCGTCTCTAATCGTTGTTTACACGCTCCCAAGTTTTGGCCGTGGTCAACCTGGCTGTCATCGACATGGTCCTGAATTCCACCACCATCCCCAGCATGATCAAGACATTTCTCCTGAAGGACAACTTTTTCCCTTCAACATCTGCCTCTTGCAGATGTTCGTCTATTACTCCTTTATCACTTTAGAGTCTTATGCGCTGGCGATCCTGGCCATACGACAGGCTGATCGCAATATGCTTCCTCTGCAGCAGAACTCCATCAACACCCTGCGGAGCATGTCCTGCATTGTGGCCGTGACCTGGTCTTACTCACTGGGCCTCGTAGCGTTCTCAACAGGTATAATGACATGGCTGTCTTTTTGCAAGTCCGTCACAGTGCGCAGCTACTTCTGTGACTATGCGCCGACGTTTCGACTCGCCTGCAACGACTACACGCTGCACTGGGCCGTGTCGTCGACCGCATCCGTCGTGAATCTCGTTGCGCCTTTTACTTTTATCCTGCTGACCTACGCCGCTATCCTGGTCACCCTGTTCTTGATGAAGTCGGTCAACAGCAGGATGAAAGCTCTCGGTACCTGCGTGGAGCATCTTGTCCTGGTTGCTATATTTTATATCCCATTGTTCACCATTTTCATCCTCGGCTTTTACGTGCGGCTGATCGACGCCGATCAGCGCGTCTTGAGTCTGTCTCTGGCCTCCTGCATCCCCCCCTGCGTCAACCCCATAGTTTACTCTCTGAAAACCAGGGAGATTAAGATCAGAGCCGTGGCCCTGATTAGAAAAAACAAAATTAAGGGGACGAAATTTTAATTCAGCACATGTGTCATCTGCGGTTCCGAAGATGTCGTCAAAATTGTCGTTTAAATTTGCCTGCATCACAGTAGTGTTATTATTGTATTTAGTATATAGTGTTTATTATTAAATATATCACGTTTGTTGTATTATGTATTGGTAAAAATGTAATTTCGATATTTTGCCCATTCTGTCACATCAGCATTTAAATCGATAAATGTGGAGAGCATCTTGCCGAAATTTACTGACAAAACAGCACAGCCACAGCTATCCCAATAATCCAAGCACGTTTTTACCATTTAATATTACAATTTATCAATGTTCATGACTGTATGAGGGGTTTTATTTCCCAAACTTTGTCACATTGAAAGACGATAAAGATACACTGAAAATATGCATGTTCTTTTGTTCTTCTCGAAAAAAAATCCATCTCATACCAAGGTCACACAACAATGCAATTTAAATCTAAATATCTATCTAACTTGTGTTGCTGGTGCTGTTAATGATACTGGTGGCGGTACCGGTACCGGTGCTGTGGTGATGCGTTGGTATATAAACAGCAGTACCACAGACGGGCCAGTAGATGTCAGTGTTTAGCTGTCAATGTCTTTAGATTGAGAAAAAAATGCGTCAAGATCGCTCATTAACTGTTTGTATCTCTTGTGTTGATCATTAATTTGAGATGATTGATCACCGATTTAATGTTTTTACTGTAACTATAACCTTCGATAGCTCAGTTGGTAGAGCGGAGGACTGTAGCGGACTAACAGGCATCCTTAGGTCGCTGGTTCAAATCCGGCTCGAAGGACATTTTTAAGTCAAAGACTGCGTAGTAATCAACAATATGCATAATTAGAAGGAGATGAATGCTAAATTAATTTGCCATCATTTTTGGAAGTTAGTTGGTCAAGATGTTTGAAAAACTTGTCCCACATCATTAGAGTCCCACCAATAACAACAACATCTTGTATATTTGTGTGTTTTTGTGTCACGGTGAACATTACGGACTGTCAGACGATCACGTTCGCCTCCTGTCCTGAAGCTCCGCCCCCACTGATGGATCACGTGACAAACCGTCGCCCAGGTTGTGTTGAGAGCATCCTGATGTTAGCAGCTAGCTTCGGCACTGGTAGAAACATGTAATCTTTTTCGGTAATGGATAAATAATTCGTCCTTAGTGGAGAGAAAGAGAAAATGGACTCTGCGCTCTTTTGACGACCCACCATGGCGTGATTGCTTATGTGCGAAGGGAGCAGCTAACATAGCTAACGTTTACTGAACATTAGCGTTAGCTAACATTCAAACTTTGACGGGCAAAAGGAGATCGCAAATCTACGGCAACAGCTGGAATTATCAGGGGGAACTACCCACCGCTGCAGCAGTAACATCGCCATTAACGCCCTGCAAGTACTGACTCGTAATTACTCAAAGCAATCACTCGTTAATTTCAGTAAATTTATGAATAAAGGTTTTTCTTACGCGAGTAATGCTAACGTTAGCCTCTTAAACTTTAGACATTCGCATTGACAGTAGTTTACATTGCACTAATAGTAACACATACCAAACGACAGCTATACTCTGAATAGATGCCTTACGAGTATTCTGGCGCTGGAAGTCGCATGATATAAATAAAGATAACCAATATGTTAAATGCAGGAGGATAAACTTAACATCAGCTTTGTTAGTACACACAGCTGTCCGTCCGCCTTCTCCATCTTATTCTATTCACCATAATGCGACTGTACTCTAGTCTCTGCAGTTATTAATTCCAGCAGGCTGTGAATATTTAAAAAGTTCATCCTAAAACCGACTGTAGTTTATTCATAAGTTATGTCTGGGGACGCATCTGATAGTAGTGATGACTCTGATGGAAAAACAAATGAAAAGCCCTGCACCGTCAAACATCAGATCACGAATGGTAAGTCACTGATATTACCAGCTGCCTTTAGACACCCACCCACCCACCCACCCATCCATCCATCCACCCATCCATCCACCCACCCACCCACCCATCCATCCATCCATCCATCCATCCTCCCTCCCACCCACCCACCCATACATCCATCCATCCATCCATCCACCCACCCACCCACCCACCCATCCATCCACCCACCCACCCATCCATCCATCCATCCATCCTCCCTCCTATCCACCCACCCACCCACCCATCCATCCACCCATCCATCCATCCATCCATTCATCCACCCATCCACCCATCCATCCATCCATCCATCCATCCACCCACCCATCCATCCTCCCTCCTATCCACCCACCCACCCATCCATCCACCCACCCACCCATCCATCCACCCATCCATCCATTCATCCATTCATCCACCCATCCACCCATCCATCCATCCATCAATCATCCATCCATCCATCCCTGATAATAATGTAAAAATACAGAAATGGTAATAATAGTGTTTTTTTACTTTAGATTTTATATTGTAGATGTATGTTTTAAATAATGTTACACCCCCCTCTGTGAATCAGTTGCGAAGGGTATTTTAACAGGGTCAGAGCATTGCCCAACCTCAGTTCCTCTTTGGATCACTTCTCCATGACTGCATACACTTGTTGCCTCATCAAACAACTGATAAAATCAGCGTTTCAGGAAAAAACCTCTCACACAGTCTCAGAAAGAAGATAACTGGAGCTGGATGAAATCTACTTTATTCAATAATAGATAAGGGCCCGATCTATTAATAGTAATGACTCATTAATTCAGTGGGGAATTTGATTCTTCAACCATTTGATTCTTCAAAGCATTAACTTTAACATTTAAATGCCATTTATTACTATCAACAACTGTGTTTTGGCCTCAGTCTGGTGTCTTTCTGCTGCTAGCTAACCTCACAGGTCACACCGAGAAGGTCGGCATGGAAAACTTTGAGCTGCTCAAAGTCCTTGGAACTGGAGGTAAGTCTCAATAGTCAAGAGGACTCAAATGTTACAGCTGCGTCTTCCTTATATTCATTCAGTTTGCTACAGTAATTTTATCACAGCACTTCTGCCTTGACTATAGAAGTAAATGAAATGACTGATTATCTGTCGTCTTCTAGCTTATGGAAAAGTGTTTCTGGTGAGGAAGAACAGTGGTCATGATGTGGGCCAGCTGTATGCTATGAAGGTGAGACAACTGATCATGAATCACTAGAAGAGACACGATCAAAGCATTTTATCTCTGTTACGAACCCAAAGAACCCCTGCTTTGTCAGCAATGAAGGAAAACGTGAAGAAATCCTTGACATTAGTGTCTGCTCAGGTGTCAAAGGTTTGGTTACACGTGGGTGTTTACAATTCACAGAACTTCAGTGATACAAGAGCAGCAAACTATCATTCTGGAATGACCACATTCTAGACAGATCCTCAGGTTTTGGTCTTTTACTGTCAGATCAGCAGAGATTTTACACTAAAGCACGTGATCACTTCAGGTGTTGAAGAAAGCAGCAATAGTTCAAAAGGCAAAGACGACGGAACACACTCGAACTGAGCGGCAGGTGCTGGAGAACATCCGCCAGTCTCCGTTCCTGGTCACGCTGCACTACGCCTTTCAGACCCAGAGCAAGCTGCATCTCATCCTGGGTGAGTGATGCCACATATGAATCAACAATTTCTGCATTGTGTGTCGCTGACGTGCAACTTCCTGGTTCTTTCCTGGGCGTGAATGCAGACTACGTGAGCGGCGGGGAGATGTTCACTCACTTGTATCAGCGCGACCACTTTCCTGAGGAGGCGGTGCAGATTTATATCGGGGAAATAATCTTAGCTCTGGAACACCTACACAAGGTGGGTGTTCGCTGTCCAACTTCTCTAAATTGATGGATTTTTTTCTGAATCACTGTATATTGGGACATTTCTTTGTGGTTTTGTTGCGTCAGCAGCTCGGGATCGTTTACCGAGACATCAAATTGGAAAACATTCTCCTGGACAGCGAAGGACACATAGTTTTGACAGACTTCGGGCTCAGTAAGGAGTTTCTGGAAGAGGAGGTACAAAAGAACCATCACAAGCTTCACCGTGCTCTGTCGAGGTTTTGTAGTGATGCATTTACTGGGTTCACTTCAGAAGGAACGGACATACTCGTTCTGTGGCACCATTGAGTACATGGCCCCTGAAATCATCAGAGGGAAAGCTGGACACGGCAAGGTAAGGCGTGAAACTGGGCGGAGTCACCTCCCAGTCGCTTCTTTTATGCTACTTCTCTTCTTCAGTCTGTAGATTGGTGGAGTCTGGGGATCCTGATGTTTGAACTGCTGACGGGAGCGTCTCCGTTTACCTTGGAGGGAGAGAGGAACTCCCAGAGCGAAGTGTCAAAGTGAGCGCACGCAGCATCTCGTTTTAACTCGGAAAGACTCGTGCAAAAGTTGTGTTCAGTTTATGTGTCAAACTGTTTGATAGCGGAGTCTGTGTTTTTGAGTCTCACACTCGCCCTCTGCTCTTTCAGGCGGATTTTGCGCTGCGATCCACCCTTCCCCTCCATGATTGGACACACTGCTCAGGACCTGTTGAAGAAGCTATTGGTGGAAAGACCCCCACAAGAGGCTGGGTTCTGGACCACGGGGGGCCGAAGACATTAAAGCTCACCCTTTCTTCAAGGTCTTTATCCCGCCAACCTCTCACTCGTCTGCCTCTTCGTTCAGCAGTTATTTCCATCTGCTTCCTGTTCCCATACAGGGCCTCAACTGGGATGACCTAGCACAGAAGAAGGTACCCAGTCCATTTAAACCAGAGCTCAAGAGTGAACTTGATGTTGGGAACTTTGCCGAGGAGTTCACTGGGATGGATCCAGTCTATTCTCCGGCGAGCACTCCCCCCAGCACTGGGCGTTTGTTCAAAGTGAGTCCCTCAGAAGTGCTCACAGTTTTTACAGGAAGTTTGAAAAAGCACTGACATTGGTTTTCATCAACTAATATTCCTGATCTGTCTTTTCCAGGGTTACTCCTTCATCGCCCCGTCCATCCTTTTTAATAAAAACGCAGTCATGGAAGACTTTGTGGAGCAGATCAGCACCGATCGACCTGGTGCTGCATCCGTCCAGCGCAGTGCCATGTTAGAGGTACGGTTCTTAGAATTCGCTACCAAAAGGAAATGAAAGGAGACATTTGTTTTCTCTTGTTTATTTCAACAAAACTCTCCCTGATGGTTTTATAGCACGATTTATCCTATTTCAAGGACGAGGCAGACTGCAAATCTCTATCAGCGACATACAGTACATTTCCACTTGTGTTGCACACTGAAGGCGTTTACGCTGTTGTTAGCAGGATGTTACGGCCCAGTGTGACGTCCAGATTTATCTCATTTGTCCAGGAATCCCAGTTTTTTAACCACTATGAGCTGTGTCTCAGCGGACCTCCTCTGGGCGCGGGCAGTTTCTCTGTGTGCAGGAAATGCCAACACAAGCAAAGTGGGCGTGACTACGCTGTCAAGATCGTCAGCCGCAGGTTAGAGGGCACGTCAGGCCTCATTTTCTGTCTCGGCTGTCTTCAACTCCATGGGCTGATATCTGAGTGCCTCTTCTCTTTGTTAGAATGGAGGCAAACACAAAGAGGGAGATCGCTGCGTTGAGACATTGTGAATCTCACCCAAATATTGTCAAGCTGCACGAAGTTTATACTGACCAGGTACAGTTAGCGACTGGGACACTTGTTCCCCCAAACTAAACATTATCATTGGAAATGTACAAAGATTAGACCAGAGGTGCCCAAATCCAGTCGTAAAGGGTGCTGGTCCGAGGTTACTGTCCTCCGAGGCAGAAAACGCTTCCTCCAGGGACACTGGAATCCCAGGTGAAGGTGTTGTGTACCCGGTAGGACACATAACTCGGCCAGACTGTCAAAGACTGGATTTGGGCACCCCTGGATGATTAGACTCTGCACATCAGTTGTGCTTTAGGCCATTTTATCACAACCAGCCCCCCCCCCACACACACACACACACACGAAATAACCACCTGCTCGTGTTTCTTCTATTCTGTCAGTACCACACATATTTAGTGATGGAGCTTCTGAGGGGAGGAGAGTTACTGGAGAGGATCAAGAAGAAGAAGCTGTTTGGTGAGGCAGAGGCGAGCCAGCTGCTGCAAAGCCTGGTGTCAGCTGTCAGCTTCATGCACGAAGCAGGAGTCGTGCACAGAGACCTAAAACCCGAGGTAAACTGCGCTTTCGTGGCTTAACGGAGTTCCCGTGTGACTAGGGGTGCAGTGCCCTTTCAGCTGCAGGTTGGATGTATTCGGCTCCAGCATCATTATTTACTACCACGCTCATACCCTCCAGCCACAGTCGGCAGTTTTTAAACATTTTCAAGGCCCACGTTTATCTGATATTTAGATGTACAAGACTACTTCTCTACTGTTCCTTGCCTTTTTTGTACGGGAATATTAACATAATAACAAAAACCGTTGAAGTAAATTGGAAATGAGTTATATACAGTGTTTGGAGTTAAAGGTTGTGGAAATATACAGAGGACAGCCCAATGCCTCTGTGTCTGTGTCACTTTAACACTATCATCAAGCACGTTTTGTCATCTTCCGCCGGCCGTGGGATTTAATTAGCTCAAGGACAAGGCTTAAAAAGAGCCGTGAATGACAGAGCGCACCATTAACTTTTACTTGTGCGCGGTATATTTCCCAGAGATGCCCATCATTGTGTTTTATGTAGTTCTCTGAAAATGTTTATTAGGATTCTTCTTTATCTGTTAAGTTTTGAAATGCTTTAAGGAATAGACGGTCATTGATGTGAATCCTGAATCCAGCCTATAGAGTCAGGTATGAAGAACCTGTCCTCCTAAAGGTTGCCGTCATCTCTGCGATGTCCTGAAGCTCCGTGTAAAGAGGCAGATGAGATGATGATCACTGCATTTTATCTTGCAGAATGTGCTGTTTGCAGATGAGGGGGAGGACTCCAACCTGAAGGTAATAGACTTTGGCTTTGCCCGCCTGTGCCCTGCCGGGAGCGCTCCCCTGCAGACGCCCTGCTTCACGCTGCAGTACGCTGCCCCCGAACTGTTTGAGAGCGCAGGGTACGACAAAGCCTGCGACCTCTGGAGTCTCGGGGTCATCTTGGTAATTTAGATCAAATCTGTTAATTCTACTGTGGTGGTGAGGCTGTTTAGAGTGTTGATGGTGTGTGTGTGTGTGTGTGTGTTCATTAGTACACCATGCTGTCAGGCCAGGTGCCGTTCCAGAGTGAACAGCGTGGGATGACCTCATCATACGCTGCCGACATCATGCACAAAATCAAAGAGGGCGACTTCTCATTGGACGGGGAATGTTGGAAGGGTGTTTCAGACGATGCCAAAGAGCTCGTCAAAGGTGTGCCATAGATAATATTTTACTCAATTTATTAGTTCCACCATTTGGTTTATACTACCTAGATACATTCGAGCTGTAAACTTTTTCTTTCTGAGAACTTTGGCCTCTGGACACAGAAGTAACTGCTGTTCTCTCGCTGTCTTTTCTCAGTAAAAGTGTCTGTTCAGTGTGACAAACAGCTTCACACTGGCTATTAAACAGCTCACAGTCGCCATTATTCTCACCATCTGTGCTGTAGTAACATCAGTGACCGCCAGGTGGCGGAATGTACAAATAAATGATGAGACTATGCTACCTTTCGGCGATAAACACATCATGTTTGCCCCCTGTCAGCTTTAACCCCTCCCTCTCCTCCCTCTTGGTTCAGGTTTACTCACAGTAGACCCAGAGAATCGTCTGAAACTGTCTGATCTGAAGGAGAATAGCTGGCTGCAGGGTGGAGCCTCCATGTCCACCACTCCTCTGTGTACCCCAGACGTGCTCGAGTCCAGCGGGCCTACAGTCCGTACCTACGTCAATGCCACCTACAAGGTAACAACGTTGTGTAATTCTTTGAATGTTTTTCAAGAACAAAAAGTCAACAGGCGGATTTTGACTTCAGATCATTTGTCTTTTGGTTCTCAGGCTTTTAACCGCGGAAAGAGAGAAGGCTTCTTTCTAAAGAGCGTCGACAACGCCCCCCTGGCAAAGAGACGGAAGCAGAAGATGACGAGCACGGGCGTGGAGACCCGCTGGAGTTCATCCTCTTCTTCATCCTCCTCTTCCTCCTCCTCCTCTGCTTCTGCCACAGCACCCAAAGTGCAGCCAAAGGAACCAGCAACCAAGAAGCACAGCTAGCCTGAGCAGCACAGAGAGGGAGGAGAGAGTGGATCAGCACTGACGGACCCAAAGCCTGAATGAGGCTGACATTAAGATTTCGACTTCCTAAGAGCAGAGACACAGAACCAACGATCTGGCACCTTTTCAGAGGCACTGAAGTCTCTGGACTTGGGAAAATATTGTTCATATTTGCCTGTTTTCACTGTGGGTAGGAAACACTGCCTGGCTAAAGGGAAAAAAGGAGCCATAAATGAGCAGAAGCCATATTTACAGGGGGAGAATGCATTGATTATGCACGGATTGAGCCGCTGTGAATACATTCAGTTTTGCACTTGGTAACGCAGGTTTCACCCATTAATTATAGAAAAAAAAAAAAAGTCGGCCTCAAGCTCTTTGGAACGTGTCTGGTTTGAGAAGAGAGCTGTTCATGGAGTTTTTCCTCACTGTCTGCAGGCGTTCGTGGTTTTCAGAGAATGTAAATGATGACGTGGAAGCAAGAAAATTCCGGCTTTTAGAGTTCCACCTTGTGACCTCCGCCACCTGTTTGATTGTGTTTTAACCGCGGGTAAACATGGGGTTCAGTATTACTGGGAGGAATGGGCCGCGACTGGTCTACAGATCAGCGCCCAACAGTAGCAGCTGTGCCACAGTCATGACAGTCGGATTATTTTCTTTCATTCTCTCTGTGAAATGGCTTCGTTGTGGCTGTGGAAACTCTCTAGCATGCTAATTTGTGATGATGAATTTAAGTACCAGTTTTATATTTTTAGTATCTTGTTAAGGAGGCGTCACTCCAGTTTTTAATGCTAAAACGCACAGCTGGAGGCTTTGCACTAACAACAGAGCGAATTATCACTGCTCAGCTTGTTGCCAGCTGGGCTGTGGGATCAACCCACCTACGTCCTCTACAGACACCGTTCTGAAACATTTGAAGTCTCTTCGGTCGGAATGACGAACAGAGTGACACTTAATGCCTCTGCGAGCGAGACGGCAAAAACGGTTTCATGTTTTCAACTTTTCTGTGCCATTGGTTGTAATTATGTGTATATCAGACTTTTTTAAATGTTGCACACTCAGTCGATCAGCTACACATATTTCAGCTTTAAAGGTGCTTTCACTCATATTTATTATGTGATTGATTATATTGCCGTGGTAATGGGAGTGATGATTGCATTGGCTCTCGTCGTGTATCAGAAGTGTGTGTATGTGTGTGAGTGTGGGCGGTGCTGGGACGTTTCTCTACCACATGTGCATTACTGTGTATTTTTATTTTCTTCGTTTCTGGCTTTTGCTTCTTAAAGGAAAGTGGTTGTTTGTGAAATTTCTACTTTCCCCGTGTTTTTATGATCGGCGGTGTTCTTGTTTTTAGTATATAAGAGACATTTTCCATCCTTTTTTAAAAAAAAAAAATTGTGTCACTGATGTAACTGGGATTTGATGTTTGGCACCGTTCTTTTGTGTTGGTGCAGAGTAAAAAAAAACCCAAAAAAACCTGATTCCGATGGCCGCCTCTCTGATTGTTGTGATCACTGTGCGCGCTCATTAAGTCGAGCATTGTCAGCACCATCTGGGGGGGGGGGGCGATGGTGCTGACGGTGCTGACGGTGAGATGGTGAGATGGTGAGATGGTGGTGCTAAGTGCAGAGCAGATGAATTATACAGGAGGTTTGATGAGCTTTTCTTTTGAAGAGCCATCAACAGTTATGCAGCCCCTCATGCTCAGACCTTCAACCGCAGGCGACCCGTAAATGTGCCGCAGTTGGGATTTACAACTTTGGTAACTGTTATTTAAGAATCCTGTCGGTTTCCGGAGCAGACACAAGTTGATTGATCCACCTTTTATCCCTCGCCTATGAACGCCTTCTCAACTCCGGCATTCTTAAAAAAAGAAGGCTCTTTTTAAATTGTGCGCTGATGATTTCCATCTTTTCACTTCAAACAATAAAGTGACACCCAGACATCCTGTTATAAAGCACTGAATCCATTACAAAAGCGGCGGGCGGGCCCGACCCTGCAGATAACCGGCGGAGTGGCGGTGCCGTCTCCCGCTGAGATTTATTCTTTCGTCAATTCCATATTCATGCCCTTGAAATTCTGTGGCCTGCCTTTAAAAATGTTTTCACCGTATTAATTTTGAAGAGAACGGAACAATTAAGTGGATTGGATTGTTATTTCCCAGCTTGTATTTTGTGGTCGTCACGTCCTGCCCCGCAATCAAATCTGGGAAAAGGGATGGTTGTTGCCAGAAGATGTTCTTTGTCAGCGCTTCAGCCGCAGAAATATTAATTCATGAACCAAACCCGAGCGGCTGCTCCAGGAGAAGGCTGTGAAGATGATTTTAATGATTTGGGGAACGTCATTCTTGAGCTGCACCCCAGTTTGCAGCTTTCCTCTTCATAAAAAAATACTGTAAAGATAAATCGCCTTCATTGCCAACTGTTGCCTGACTTTTACTGCCAAACCAACATGACTTTTGACGGCCACATGCCGCCGTAACGACGTCCCAGTGTTGACATATTTTTATACATGTGATAACGTAATTCAGCGTTCATAATCCCAAACCTGTCCTCAGCCAAAAGTCACCCAAGTAATATTAAAATTAAACTGAAGATCCCCTGCTGACAGAACAGCAGGAGGTCCTCATTGTTTAAACAGTAATGACACTCTCTAACCACTAGGTGGCCACAATCAGTTTCTATTTCTTATATATTATATTAGAGTTCAATGTCAAATCTGCCTTTTTTCTCTCTCCACATGTATTTAAGAGGTTCAGTTTCCTGTTACCTTGCGGGTTTTTTATTTTCAAAAACTGCCTTTTAAATATCTTCTGGTAGATTAAAAACACGGACACGGGTCAACATCATTCGACATCAGACGCACATTTACTAAAGCAATAATCATTTTTGGGTGACTTTCACTTTTTTCAAAGCAATTATTCAACGGAGGAGGGAGGAGACGGACCCAGTCGACACAGTGCAGGAGAGGGAAAGGACACAGAGCCCACCCTAATGATATCACGCCTTCATTTCACGGGATGGGATAATAAATAACATCTTCACACTAAATTTCACCGGTTCTCATATTACCACTCATTACTCTTAAACACACTATAATGAAAAGGAAACGCTCAAGTGAGTCTCCTGCAGTTGTGAATGATGCAGTTGTACAATATTGTTTAGTGGACTGCAAAGGTACCAAACTATGAAGGGCAAAGACGCCACATAGCGTCGATCTGAGGCCGTTTTGGTTCAATACACACTCGCCAAAGTCTGAGGAAACCCTGGCTTCGCTGTGTCTGCAGCAGCTTTGCAACCGGGTGGATGTTGATATTTGGAGAGCGGCGTGGCCACAGTCACAGGAGAAGACATTACATCAGTGGCCGTGATGCATCCGACGACACAAAAGCAAAGAGGAGCTTGAGTGAGGAAGCGATCGGGGCGCTACGCAGGCTGGACCATTGATCGCTGGCAGCAGCTGAACTCCCCGCAGAAGCTTCGGGCTAATCAAACCCTCCGCCTCGCACATTCCAGCGTGTGTGCCGCAGCAGCCGTTGGCACCGCCTCGCTTACAAACAGCTGCACTTCCTGAAGGGCAGGACTTCTGTCTCTGCAGGAAGAAGCAAATATTTACTCCAAACCCTCAAACGCCCGTGCGGCTCGAGAATGAGGGCCAATAACGCGGCGGGGAAGGAGCAGCTTTGTTGGAGATGTGAGCTGAAACTATGTTTTGCGAGGAATTAAACATTAATTGGAGAGAAGAATTAAAGTGTCACCTTCAGCAGATTAACAGTTCTGCAGACACCTTTGAAAGTGGCATAAAAGCTGCCTCTTCCCAGCAACAGGCTGCTTCGTCCTCGGAGATGTGATCCACTTACAGCTGTGCACGACCAGGCCCGATGCATCTCCTCAGAGTGTGTGTGCGTGTGTGTCTGTGTGTGTGTGGGTCTGTGTGTGGGTGTGTGTGTGTGTGTTTTGGGACTTAGCGGATTTGAGGCCCGTTCTGATAAAAGTGGCGGATGGAAATTTAGAGGCTATTAAATGGTGCAGAATACTATAAATATTTATTTCGTGTTGCAATGCTGCTGCATCAGCTGTGGTGCTGTCCATGGTCCTGACCCCCCCCCCCCCCCCCCCACCGTCATCCACCCATCCATCCATCCATCCATCCACCCATCCATCCATCCATCCATCCATCCATCCATCCATCCATCCATCCATCCATCCATCCATCCATCCATCCACCCATCCATCCATCCATCCATCCACCCATCCATCCATCCATCCATCCATCCACCCACCCACCCACCCATCCATCCATCCATCCACCCATCCATCCATCCATCCATCCATCCATCCATCCATCCATCCACCCATCCATCCACCCATCCATCCACCCACCCACCCATCCATCCACCCATCCATCCATCCATCCATCCATCCATCCATCCACCCATCCATCCACCCATCCATCCACCCACCCCCCCCATCCATCCATCTGAAGGGCAGCTCAGGCAACCCAACAGGTGCTGATTTACAGTTCCTTCCACAGGATGGTTCACTGGCCGACAAAAGGTGTCATCAGTCGATTGTGGAGACACTCTATTGACTTGTGCCGTGTGATGGAAAATGTGTAATATTTTTAGATTGGTGGGTAAATAATGAGAAAGTAAAGATTATGTGACAAGTGCACTTAAAGCGCCACCATCAATATCAGCTCCAAAGGTCAATTCAGTCTTCAGCAGCTGTAATTTTTCCCGTTTTAAGCTGTTGCATCGAAGAGGCTTCACTAACCCACCACATTTCCACTGATTACAGCTTCATTTAAATGGAGTTAAAAATGAATTTATTATTATTATTTTTTAAACAAATAGTAATCTTTTAGGAGCATTTAAACGGCTGTTTCTGCCTGAATTGGAGGTCAAAGTGCTGCAATAATGCTCAGCTAGTGTCTCACTGGAGATGGGCGCCACGGTAATGTGGTGCAGCTCCTCCCGACCTTCTTCCTCTTCGGCATCTCCAAATCCTGACTCGTTCTCAGAGACCTTTCACAGGTCAAAGCAGCTAAAAAGAATCTTTTAGCAGCGTATTAACGGCCCTAATGCATCTTCATCAGGGAAGAAAAGGCGTAACAGAGACGTGGGAACATGATGATGCGTTTGTGTTCCTCCTGTGCAGACAGAAAAGTATTTACTCTGTCTTCCTGCTCGCCCTCTCACCTCTCCTGTAATAGACCTTCGGTAACTCACAGAATGGAGAACGTGTTTATTGATTCAGCTGCGGGGGGGTGGGGGTGGGGGGGGGTCCTTTTCAATTCGTATAGCATTGAAGCAGCTTCCACTGCCTATTTTACTCCAACACTTCCATTAACCTCACCCTCCCCTCTGGTCACCCATCTCCCCTTATCACCGTCTGTTAACCCCGGCCACTTTATTTTCATCCCATCATTTCTGCTTTGGCTCAGATATGGTCATTACCTCCCCGGGCACGTCCGTCTTTAGGCGTGATGGCGTAGTGATACAGATATGGAGACATTCTTGAGTGTGCAGTTTCAAAAAAGAAAAAGAAAAAGTCAAATCACTGGCATGAACATCTGCAGCGCCGTTTGCGTGCCAGTGATCCACTTTAACAAGCGGAATGTTATAGGTTCAGCTGGCAGCGGTGATGTCATTTACAAACAAAATAATCAGAGTCTGTTAAAAACAGGGTAAATGTCGTCGCAGTTCATGAAACGTGGCCGCGGCGCTTCGGTGTTGACGATCATCCGGGCGTGAATTCACGGAGAAGAGGGAACAGGACAAACACGCTCAGATCTGCATGCTTTTGTGTTCGATATGAGTTAGCGGGCTTATCTGCCTCCCCTGCTCTATCTGATCTGCAGGGCCGTGCGCAGTTTATTAAAAATGGAAGTCGTTCTCAATGAGGCCGTAATGCTCAACCCTTTCACGAGATCTTAATGGATCCCAGCCTATCTCCGACAAGGTTAAATGCTCGAGGACGCAGCGAGACACCTTCACAGAGTGGATTACAGGGGGGGTGAATACCAGCTGGCAAACGGACTCAAACAGAACGCTGGGCAAGATGGGGGGGGGTCAGTTTGGTCAGACACAGCTAAACAGCCACGGGCAGGTGACTTGTTGCTACACATAGCTGGAGAGGCTAATGTAACCACCCACCCACCCACTCACCCACACACACACACACACACCATCCCAATTAACACCCCAAGTCTAACCTAAACTCCAATCTCACCTCAATCTTAAAAACAAGTCATTACTGGTCCTGTGAAGAGCTGAGGATCAGAAATCAGGAGAAATCTTTAACTGATAATGTTTTTATTTTGACTTATATACAAAAATCAAGGGGGTCTTAAAACGGCGTTTCAAACTGGCCCAAAATAAAGAAAACACCCCCCACCCTCCCAAAAATCCCTGCGTGTAGCTGCGTGTTTGGGAGCTGGAAGGCTTTTCTTCCATGGAGGACTTAACCCGTGTTCTTCCAGTCTGTCCAACTTTCTCACTGCCAACAATCTTTTCAACCGCTGTGACGTTAGCACGACACGCTCGTCCGCTCTCCCCAATCGCTCCTCTTCCAGATGAGCTGAGGAACAAAAAGCACAGATTTGGCTGCCCGGCAGGGCCGCCGCCGAGGTTCCACTCCCACCAAATCAACATAAATAATTCGGCAAAGTGGAAACAAGTGTAAATTAGTTAAAGGTCAGGAGCTCAAGACACAACGGATAAATTCAAAGTTGCTGTCCAAACACAAATCACGTCCCTCCGATGACTCCACTCAGAGGATAAATTCAGCCTCATTAACCAGGAATAAGTCAGAGCGGGGGAATTTGTGCTACAGCTTCACTACATGAGATTATCTGAATAATACATCAGCTTTATTTGCTTGGTGAAGAGTTCATTTAAATGCTTTTGGGATCAGCTGCTCAAATGCAACTTTAATGTTGCATACTCCATGTATAATGAATATAATCTGAACCTGTGCCATGGAAACTGGGCTCAAACTGACATCCTGGCATTCAAGTGCATCTTCAGAGTATATTTGGAACTTTGTTTGAGTTGAGTTAAGCCTTTGCTCCAACCTGAATAATGGAACGTGGGTGTTAGATGTGTATAATGCTCTCATGAAGGTCACATTAATTCAAACATTTCAGCAGTATGAGGACTTGTTGACCTTTGGAACTGTGCTTGTTTGCGTTCGTCTGAATTAAAAAATGTATATACCCCATTAAATGAGGCAAAGGTCTGCCATAAACTGAACTACATAGCCTGGAAAAAACAGGTTTTGCCCAGTTGCATCTTTGTAATCGCCACACTACAAGCTATAATCTTCCGCAGTGAACATCTAATGCATAATCCTCTGTTACACAACTGAATCTGGTCCAGTCGCATCCCCGTTAGCAACCCTGAGGTGTAATAAGACGTTCCCGACACCCTCCTTTGTGTTTGAGGTCGGTAGAGTGGCCTGATCCAGCTGCACGGAGCCGCGCCCACAGAAACCCCCAGACGCACAAGCAAAAGTTTTAGAAGCAGCTACCAACAGGCAGGATCAAGAAGATAAAATAAAAATGTGTGCTCTCGTTAAGAAGACAGCGAAAAGCACTTCATTAGATTTAGTGTTACACTCAGAATATGTCTCATATCTCTGATGAGAGTTTCCGTGAGCGGAATCTATTTGGAGAGGGCGAATTAATGAAATTACAGTGGATCAGACCGGACTGGCCAGTTTGCCTTTTAGGGCACGGAGCTTTCAAAAGGCCAACCTGCCGTGCATTATCATGTCTATCTGTGATTTGGGTCAAGCTCTTGTTAATGCACCGGTGCTGTTACAGGCCCTGGCCCAAGAGCAACGGCAGCACGCTCTTTTCCAGGGTCTGTGCAGCCACTGATTTACTCTCAGCCGATATTCCGGCACCAGGATACCTGCCGTCGTCTCTCCGGCCTCACCGCAGCGCCATCGCCGGGGGCAACATACATGAAGCCGCTGCAGGAGACGCGGGGAAGGCGGTCCTGCGCGCCGGCGCACAAACTAATTACCAGGGAAATGCTTCAGACACCAAGTGCAGGAGGAGAGGTGGCTCCACGTGCACGCGCGTGTGTGTCCATGTTTGTGGGCACGCGGGAAGATGGAAAACAAAGTGCTGCTGGGGCGATAATGCACAACGGAGGAAGGAATCTGCACGGAGGGAGCTTCATTATTAATTTAGCAGCTCCTCTCGGTGATTCTCCTGTTCCTTGGCTTACTTGCATAATACAGATCCACACGGCTCCCGCACGGAAAACCTCCCCTGGTCGGAGATCAGTATCACCCTCCGTTTCATAACACACATTTAGTTCCAGCCAATGATGAGTCGGCTGCACACTGGTGCTGCCCGACAGGCTAAAGAGTGTATTGAGGCGCTTCAAGTAGTCCCAAGGACAGTTCAAAACAGGAAAAGATGTAAATACTGTATCTTGAAAAAGATCCCCGATTTAGATTTCGGGGACGTGGCCGACAGATGACGAGCGTCCCCTGCCTTCGCCCGTCCAGTTTCATGTTTTCTGTTTTTATTTTTCCCCCCCAGAAGGGGCAGAAGAGTCTTTTCAACGCAGATTTCCGTCGCGCTTTGCTCGATTTAGGCCTCTGTAAATGAAGGTGAAGCGGGTTAAAGCTGTGACCTTGATGGCGACCAGCTCCGGGGCAGATGTTGCTCTGTGCGTGACAGATGTGGAAGGTGTGACAGTCATTCGACAACAGCGGCAACCGGCGCTATTCGGGCAACTTGGCAGGGATCCACTGACTGCATCAGGGAGCGGCGCGGAGCTCTGACCTCCTGGCTAACTTTAACGCTCGTCTCCCTCCACCTGCCATCAGCAATATTATGCAGGTGAGTGAGGAATGAGGTCGGCAAGGGAGGACAGGGACAGATCACGGATCAATACCTGTCCTCAGATTCTCTCACCTGGACTTGTCAAGTGTGGACAGCATGGCATTGCTATAAGCCTATATTTCCGCTCAGTCTGGTCAAGAAAGGATATGAAATGTTTGCTGGATCTAAACGCTGACGTTGTCAACGTGTGACGGTAACTCTATTAAGAACGACGTACCTTAAAGCATCATCCAGCCCGTTCGCCCATCTTCGCAGTTCTCTAAATTCAATAATTAATTATGGACCTGCGGCTCTAAATTATTCATCAACAATAAACCTGTGCACTTTTGAACCACCGGCACCTCAGCCTTTGGTAGGCAGTGAATGATGATGAACGAGGTGTCGGGACTCTCCCAGTGTACAAACACATTAACAGGAACGTAACAACGGGGATGAAAGAACGTCTTTCCCGGCGACGTCCTTTGCAGGAGCCTTCAGAGAGGGTGTCGCGTTGCAAAGCGTCTGTGACCTCAGAGCACACTGATGCATTCACTGACATTAGGGAAAATGCAGCAACTGTATGTAATAGT
Organism: Takifugu rubripes; assembly: GCF_901000725.2. Lineage (NCBI taxonomy): Eukaryota > Metazoa > Chordata > Actinopteri > Tetraodontiformes > Tetraodontidae > Takifugu > Takifugu rubripes. The sequence goes on from NC_042299.1 coordinate 11,104,379, forward strand.
TAGGCGCATTGACGTCAGCAGGTCAACACCATTGGTGTGCAGAGAAACTCATAAAGTGCGTTACTATGACAACCGGCAATCACCAGTTGTCTTCCCATTAGTGGAAGCATTAGTTCATAGATTCAAATTCAATAATAATGATAGCTGTCATTTTATTTCTGTTTTTAAAGTGAGTTTCGTAGCACCGCTAATGACCTCTGGCATTTTAATGCACTGAGAGAACGGCTAATAAGAGAGAGGGGGAGTCATGCAACACTCTGGGTTAGACGTTGAGGCGCCCGGAGGTGCACCCAGTGTGGAAACCAGTGATGTGGAGACTTCACGATAAAGCGGAAGCCGTGTGCGTAACAACCCGACGGCCCTGCAGAATTCAAAACCAGCAGAAAAGTGAAGCTAATCTGCTACTGAAGCTAATCTTTGAGGGAAGGTGGGAAGGTTTTTGTTGGGTTTATTTCCATCCTCTGCCTCCTCTGTCGTAATCCCGTATGATTTTGGAACAAAGGAGCTCATCAGTGAAGAAAAATAACATTTTGGGCCAAAAAGGACTGTTTTTTTTAGCTTGTAACTGTTTGGGGAGGATGAGTTTTGTGCTGCTAATGAGGAGCAGAGTGGATCTTTAATTTGTCTCTTTTAAAAAAGCCTCCTTAAAAGGACCAAACCAAAACACCGTCACACCCATCAGGGTTGAGCCTCCGCTAGCTTGTTTGTTGTTAGGGACTTTATGGAGAAACTAATGGATGATGATTTGCATAAAATCAAATTACTCGAGCTGGTCGGGAGCTTCCATTAAATTTAAGAGATGTTTGAGATCAGACTCTAAAATGTTTATGAGTTTCATCATGGAACCTGAAAGTAAAGAACCTAATAAAACTGATCCCAGACAAGTGAAGGTCCTTAAAACAGTCCTGCTGAACAAAACAGATCATAAACATCAAGTGTGTTGATTTCTGTGATCCCCCACCCCCCAACGGCCTTCCTACATGGGTCACTCCAGGCGGCCCTTTAACCCCCGAGCCTTCGTCATCTCCTCCTCTTCATGCAGTCACGAACCGCCAACACATCTGGGAGCTACAAACAAGGGCCTACGCAAACCTTTAGTTATACTCAGGTGAGTCTCGGGGGGGGGGGGGGGGGGGGGGGGGGGGGAGCACCACTCCACGCAGCAAATAACCCCGACTGCTATCCGAGGGAGGCGAGCCTGACAGTAATTCTCCTCACCGGGCGGCAGCAGCAGGAAGAAGCTCCCAGGAGTCTTTAGCGAAGAAGCAGAAACAAGGACGGACGAGACCGACATGACTGTGTGATTAAATTACCCACAAGGACAAACAGAATATACTCAGCCCTTAAAACCTATTAGTTATTTAATTTGGTGTTTTAAGCTGAATTTGACAGCTGCTGCAGTTTTAGCCGAGCGGTCTGACTCAGTTCATCTAGTCAAAATGACTGTTATCGTGTAGTAAAGGATCACTACCCTTTACAGCACGCTCAGATGGGCTGTTGATTGCGCGAACAGAAAAAAAAAGGCCGTTAAAGTCTGAAATGAACATTTTAACTCTTTCCTGTGTTTTATTATCCAACAGTAAAACCTCTCTCCCCTCCTGCCACGGCGCTAATTGAAACAGATAGCCCTCCGACGGCTCGTTTTATGCCTTCAGAAGAAGCAAAGGGAGCAATTCTGGCATAAACTGATATGCAAATGACAAGCAGATGACAAGGAAGTCGCTTTTTTGAACAATTGAAATTAATTGACTTCTTTTTTTAAAAACAACTAATTTTTTTTTTCAGATTCTGGCTGTGAGATGTTTAAAATCCGACTGAAGCGACGCGAAGCTGCAAGAGGTTTACGTTGAGTTTATCATCCACAAACGGCCTCCTGATTGTGTTTTATGACGAATCGTCTTGATGGTTGTTATGCAAATTTGCTCCAATGATTTAACATCTGCAAAGGCAGGAAGAGATGAAATGGGAGCGCGAGCGCGTCGCCGCCCATATTTCACGTCTCAAATGTCTCTAACGCGCAGTGAGATTTGAGTGAGGCGCGGAAGCGTCGCGTGAAAGTGACAACGCTGTTTTACGGCCTAAAGAACCAAGTCTTCCTCACTTGGAGCGACGCAGGGGCTGTTTCTGAGGAGAACGAGGATGCTTTGAAAGTTTCCAGGACTTTGAACGCGGCTCCTCCTGTGAGGTCTCCGTGAACTGTGGTGGGTCATTTAATGGAGGGGGTGTTGTGATCTGGCCGCTCTCTTGTTGCTGTGGTGACAGAAATTGACCCCTGGTGGAGACGACGCAGCAACAGGAGCCCAGATTCCACCAGTTTATCTTTAATAAATGTTTCAAGGAAGGCCTGCAGACATGTAAACTGATTCTGGTTGAGTGTACATTATATTCTAACACTTTAAGCTTCCAATGGCGACAAATATTCCTCCTCAAACCTGTTTTGTCAGGCTGATATAATCAAAAGGAAAGTTTTGGTATACTTGTTACATCACTGCTATGAATACAGATGGGTGTTATGAGTTTAGAGGACAATTTGGAGAAACCTTGAGGTTTATTCGATCTGTTTTCTTCATTGATTGTCTGGAAACTTGTGGTTTTGTCTCCTTCTGGCTTCTGTTAAAGGCCTCCTGTCAGTATTGTGTCATTTCCCACATTCCGTTAATTGTGTTTTGGGCCTCTTTTTAGCCTGCATGGTATTTGAGTTCGATTTTACCTCGCCTCTAACCTTGTTTTTGATTATTTATGACATTCCTGGATGCTGTTGCTCATCCTGGACTCATCCTTTGCGTACCAACCATGCCTGGAATCAGTGGTGTTTTCTGCATGTGTTGGGTCATCAGAGCGGTCAAGATTCAAGATTCAAGATGGTCCACCTTAATAAAGACGTAGTATTAACTTCCCCATCTCTCCCAAGTCAAAGGGCAGATCAGAAGTGCGGAGGTGACCTGCGCTCCCTCCTCTGTGCAGGTGGAGGTGCGTTTCCACCAGTTTTTCCTCAAGTCCTTTGACAGAACTCTCGGGATGCCGTCATTAAGGACCTTTGCACCTCGGCTGAAATAGGTTTCTAAAAGTAAATATGAGCCGTTGTAGCTGGGTTGTGGTTATGCCTGCAGTCAATTTCACTTGCCTCGTGCGTGATTGCAGCTCTGGAGGCCTTTTCAAGTCAGGAAAGCACAGTGGTGAGCTCAGTTCTGGTAATCACAATACTTACATGACAGATGGATCACTGTTGGTGCTGCTTCCTATTCTCTTACATTCATGGCCTCCGGCCAGATTTGCAGCATCGTAATGATGCCGTTCACAATCCCCCATATCAAAGAGCGAGCAAGAATGATTGGAAAACAAACCCAAGTGAGCGTGAACGCTGAACGCGTGTGCACGTGCGCCCGGGATTTAACGTACATATGCTCTGTTTCTCTCTACCCACTCATTCTCTCTGGCTGCGTCTCTCATTTTCCCACTGGGTGGAGGAGCTATAAATTAAAGTGGGGAATTACTGCTAACTGTTGGAATAAATTAAGGCCCCTTTTGCGTCTGTAAACACCGTCTGACTGTGTAATTACACTCCCACTCCCACTGAGATGCTACTGAGAGAGCGGATAAGGGGGAATTGTGGGACATAATGTGGAGACAAAAAGAGGGTCAGGTATAAACTGCGGAGTCCTTGGCCCTTCCGCAGATTATTGAAGGGGAAAGGTGACTTTGAACATAATGATGCCATTCGGCGTTTGGGTAATTACATCTTAATGATGTAAATCAAAATACTGCATACCGCATCCAAATAAAGCAACGGAAGCTAATTGTTCCTGCATGTGTGAGTTCATACTGGAGCGGTGGGTGGCGTGCTGGGACATCTGTGCTGGCCCGGACTGGAAAAACGCTCCCGACGCGTCATTATTGTGAATCTATGTTCCCACCCTCACCTGTGGCCACGTGCTGGGGGCACCGACCCAGCAGTTCACCTCAATTCTACCTTATTTATACAGTGTATAACAATCAATATTGTCTCGGGGCTCAACCCACAGCCTGAATACACAAGAACTCTCATTTAATAGGAAGAAACCTCTAGCAGGACCAGGCTCAACTGCGTGGTGGGGGGAGGGGGGTGGACCCTCCTGCTGATGGCCAACTGGGTAAAGGAGGAGGAGATAGGGGAAGGGGGGGCAGAGGGGGGGACCAGACACATTCAGAACACATGCAGCTGAAGCTAAACAGGAGGTGCTATATACAAAAACATTCCATTAACCTTTTCTTGGGTTTTCATTCAGTCTATATTAGCAGAGCACCGCTGTTTTATGGCGCGGCGCACTGATGACAGAAAGCGAGCGGCTTATCATAAAAGATCTGAGCATCTGGCAATAAACAGGAAACAGATACAAAGTGCCCTCGAGGAGCACAGCAGCCACCATCCAGCAGGCCGTAGAGTCAAGCTTAATGAGAGCCAGGCAAATATAATTAACACATTTGGAAACATGCACACTTGTGTCCTCTAAGTGCTAACAGTAAGTCACGCACATTAGCTATAGCTCCATAAAGGTTAGCTGCTGGAACAGCTGGACCTGCCAGCACGGATGAAGCTGTGATTTGCCTTATGGAAGGCCCGAGTATACACACTGACAGCGCTCAGCAGGTGTGTTTGATGCTTGACGATGCACGTGTCTGAGGAGCGTGCACGTTTAACCCGACATCGGCGTTACACGGTTTGCCGGGGGCGCCGTGGGTTTGATGAAATCCTCTGTCACCTACATTCATGCCTGAATGGGAATCGCGCGAAACTGTGGCAGCCTGATGAAAGCGCCGCACTTTTGTGACTCCGCATCACTCAAACTTTGGATTATTAGGCTGCACACTTGCCTGCTCACCAGATACTGTAGGCGTCGAGCTCCCAGACACGACCTGTCTCAGTGGCGAGGAAAGACGCAGCTCAGACAGCTTCAGTTCCAGAGCCTCTCGCGTCACAGTAGCTGCTGTTGTTTACACTTCCTTTTCATTCCCACTGAAGATTTCGGGTCCGTTTAAGGGAGCGATTTTAGCTACCGGCGCCAAGGATGTGAATCTAACTTTTATCGTGGATTTTAATTCACCGTTATTGCGGATATTAAGTCTTTGTTCCGACCCTTCGTGGACCAAAGGTCCCCACCGAGGTCCGTGATATACTCTCAGAGGTTACAGTAATTGTTTCCCTGAGAAACACGGATATAAACTCACAAAGTGACATCAATGCCGGCGCAGGAGTGCGCGGTGGAACAGAAAGATCTGCATTTTTCATTTTTCAAGGTCCCACTGAATCATTTATGTTTCACGGTGACGCTCTGAATCGTAATTACAGGAGCCACTGATCTCCAGTTTTGCCTTTTAAGTAGAAGAATCTGCTTTTCTTTTTTCTTTTTTAACAGAAATCACAAGCGTGGACTTTTTTTTATTATTGAATGCCATCAGAGTAGAGGCACATCATTGAAGCAGCACATTTTGTACAGACGAAGGTCTGGCAGGACGGGCCAAAGCTGTGCTGAAGCTAATCACACCGACTGATTCATGGTGACGCTCCCAAAGCCCATAAGTGTTGCTTTCTGATGTGCATCAGAAATGTAGGCAGCTGGTCTGCGCTCAGCCACGTAGGAGGCGGGGAGGAGGGAGGGGATCTGCGACACATGAGCCTGCGGTTGCCACTCACGGGGGATTTGAACAGATGTCTTAGCAGTTTGGGGACCAGGACGGAAGCACTCGGAAGTGTGAAGGTTCATGCTAACAGACACGCGCGCTGTCCAACCTGCTACACACATTCAGATTGGCGCTGTAATTAAAATCAGCCAAAAAAAACAGCATCCATCACTCTGTCAACGAGGGAGGGGGACACAGATCAGCCGGAGAAAATGCGGTTTTCCTGCAGTTAACAGGTGAGTGTGATGTTGTTATGCCATCGTGGCCAAAACAAGCTCTCAAACAAGCTTCTGAGGACTGACGGACGCAGAAAGGCCACACGGCACAAAATATAACATCCAGAAAGTGGAACCAATCATCCGCCCTCATCGGTCTGGGGATTAATATTGTTAAAGCTGAAAGTGCCAGTGAACGTGTTGATGAGATCGAGGGCCATCAACACGCACAATGAGATCCTCTTGTGTTTGCTTCAAACCTGTTTCAACTATTCTATTGTTGGAATTTGACATTTTTACATTATTGATGCTCAGGTCTTCCTCCCCCCTCTGTCTCTCTCTCCCACACACACACATACACACAAGTTCATCAAGATATGATAAAAGACATCTCCTGATGTAGTCTGTAGGGTTTGAGGCTACTTCACAATAACATTCACACTCTGGTAAATGAGATAAAGCTTCTACTGGAGGAGAGAAGTGGAGATGGAATGAAAATAGATTTAATGGATCAATAACAATAGCTCACAAAAAGTAGCATATGTTGTTACCACATGTAATGATATAATATATCAGAACAGGTAGATAGATAGATAGATAGATAGATAGATAGATAGATAGATAGATAGATAGATAGATAGATAGATAGATAGATAGATAGATAGATAGATAGATAGATAGATAGATAGCTGATGCTTCGCTGTTATTCAAAATCCACATTGAGAGAAAAAATGCTTTCAAAAATTGGGCTCCAGCCTCTTCCTCCACCTCCTCCTCCTCCTCTTTAATCCCCTCCATCCATTTACGCCTCAGTCCTCTCTCTTCTCCAGCCTCAGCCGGCAGAGTGGAGTGATTTTCTTCACCCTTCGCTTTCAGAAAAAAAGAAGAAGAAGAAGAAGAACTGCTTTCGGCGTCTCGGTGGATTATTTATTCAGAGCAAAATTAGCGGCTGCAGAGGAGACGGCGAATTGCTCTGCACCGGGGCGCCCGCATGAGCCCGCACGGAGCGGTCTGGCGGCTAATTGCCATAATAAGACGCACAAGTTGTCCATCGAGTCAGGCACGTTTTGTTTCTCCGTATTACCATGTAGCCAGTGCCGCAGCGGGAGATAATCGGGCGGAGGGAGCAGTTACAGGGAGAGAGAAAGGAGCCGGCGGTGCATGATCACACGGGCTATCCAGTCACCCATCAGCCGGAGCCTTCGCGATCACGCTGGCCACAACATATGGGAATACAACAAAGCGGGATTGTGGTCACACCTGCTTGTGGAGGACACCGGAGCATCCGAGGGTCCACAGCGGAGCGAGCGAGCATCATCCGGTAGGTGGGAATGATTGATGTGCGCGGGCTGCCAGCATTCTCTCCATCATCCCATTTGACAGGAAAGAAAGAAAATCGCTAATCTGGGGTTTATTCCGACTCCAACAAGTATTCTTATTGGTGTTTGTGTTAAGAAATAAGAAGGATTTGTGTGCAATCGTTGAACCGCCTGGGTGCCAATGCCAAAACGCACTTTGATTGAGATTTTGTGTGTGTGCGTGTGTGTGTGTAAGAGAGAGATAGAGAGAGAGTGTGTGTGTGTGAGATAGAGAGAGCGAGAGAGAGAAAGAGAAAGCGAGGGAGAGAGAGAGCGAGAGAGCGGTGGATTCAGTTTGGGAGGCCCAGGCTCGATACAAATTGAAACAAAGGAAAACACAAAAGGTCCAGATTAGAGGTTCATGCCTCCATGTGGGACAGAAGAGAGCGGAAGAAGGGAAGCGATCAAATGTAAGTTCAACTATTTCCAAAACATTCGATTTGGTCACGACTAAAGGTGACCACTAAAATCTTTTAAAATGGGAATCTTTTGGATGGGAAGGACTGTAAAGTTGCCGTCAGGCGGACGCTGTTGGCCTGATTAGCCTCTCAGTTTGCCAGACTTATTTGACTTGTGGTCAGAATGAATGCATATGTATTCCCACTGCAGCAGCGGCTCCCATCATGCATGCGTACCACCCTTCCACCCTCTATCCTGGCATTTACTGCCTGGAACAGTCAGGCGTGTGAAATCCACGCTGGATGTTTATGGTCAGAGGTTCGGCGAACGACAGTTTATTTACAGAAGCCACATTTAGACTCTTGACAGCACAGAAATAAAAGTTTTCATGCAAGCGTGCGGACCGCCTTATCAACCGCAGAAGAAAAAACAGAACATCTCCACGGCACAATATATTCAGCTCCTGTTTCCATCCATCTCGACAAATAATTCCCGATATTAACCCGAGTGGAAGGATTCCTTTGAGCCGGCGCAACATGGGCGATAGACAAACAGATGGCATCTCCAAAGGATTTCATCTCCTGAAAGTTGGAAGCGGTATTCTTGGAAGGACTACCCTCTGACTCGCTGGCAGCCAGGCCCCTCGTCTGGCACTGGCAGGGGGGGGGGGGGAAAGGCCGTGTTGACTGCGTCTGTTGGTCTTGGAGGCTCAGAAGAAAACGCCACCTTCGGGCTTAAGCTGTGCTGACGGGTTGATTTGCATACACGGCTTCATCAGACTGGAGACGGATGTGGAGCTGGGCAAGTGACTCCTCGCTCCCAGGATGCTAAGCTAAAACCTGGGCTTTCAGGATGCAGCTGAGGATGCTGGTCACAGACGTCAGCGGGGGCTGCACTGCAGAGCGTCGGCGCTAATCACTCCTCCGCGTTTAAGACAAACATTTAAAATCGAAACATCGTGTCAGATGACTGATGTCTCTGGTAAGCCGCTGCTAAGCAGGATAATATATGGTGAGCCATTCATTACTGCGTTTCACCTTGAGGCTTATGTTGGATAATGACCGGCTGCTGTGACTGCGCCTCGCTCCCATACCTGTGGCAGATCACAAGTCGCCGCCGCCGGATTCTGCCGTCCGCCCGTGAGGTTCCGTCACTGACTGACACCCGCCACATTGACGCTATTGATGTTTGACTGACGCCCGGATCGGTTCGTCTGGATCTCTGACAGATTCGCTTTAACGTGTCACACAACGCAGGCGCTGGAGCAAAGAGAAGCAAAGAGAATTTCCCCCACCGTTTAAAAAGAGACCCCCAGAGCGTTCTCGCTTTCTCGGATAAATGGCGAGACAAGGCGTCGTCACGCACAGAAAGCCGGAACGACACCGATGTCAACCTTCATTAGGACTCCGTTGTTCCTTAGCAATTATTCCTTTTGTTGTTTTTGTTTGTAGGTCTTAAAAATCTACTTCCTATGACATCATCACCCTCCTCGAGCTCTGCTTCCTGCTGTCCGACAAAGAGAAATATTAGAAAAAAGATTCGTCCAAAAGTTTTGGTCCAAAATCAGGAAAATAAAAGAAATGTGCAGGCCCATTTGTGGAGGACTCATGTGCAGAAACATCAAAGTGTCTGGATCAAAGCTGAAGGCCTGGTTTGGTCCATTATGGCGAAGGCGCGCTCGGTGTCGACGCAGAGCAACAGCAACAATTTCCGCGTGACAAAGTCATCTGCCTCCCAGTGCTTAATGCTCATTCTCAGAGCTTCCTTTCTACAAACACATATCAGAGCGGCCATTATGGTTGTGACAGCACGGTCATTATGGGAACGGCAGCCTTCCTGCTCGCCATTGTCGCCATTGTCACGGCTGAAAACTTGATGGTGAACAGAGTAGACGAGACTTTAATCACATTAAAAAAAAAAAGCTCACAGCGATTTACACAGAAAAAGCAGCTCGTTGGAGATCGACAGCTGCAGGCTAACCTGTGCTACACAGTGCAATTTAATTAAAACACGGTTGTTATTAGTTACAGCTGTTTGTTAACGTTAGAATTAAACTAGTTCTCTTTGCAGCTGGTTCTGCAGCAGAAAGGTCGCTGCTCCGGAGTGTGTGTGTGTGTGTGTGCGTTTTTAAGGGGAGCGAAGGGAGGGCTGTCTAGATGAGCCCTTGGTGTCATACCCTTGCCACAGGCCTGTGCTGAGCTGGACATCCTCTATCTTTGGACATGAACACAAATTAATTAGTGGTACATTTTGCAGGGTAAACAGCACGTTGAACCCCCTGCTTACAAGGCCGAGCCTCCCCGGATCAGCGTTAGCGCGCAGGCTGGGGGACCGGAGAGGAGCAGCTGCCATCTAGACCTGCCACTCACCGTTATCTTCATCATCAGACGTCCCAGCACTTTACTTCCTCAATAACTCCAGCGGTGGTTTAATTCAGATTTTTTTTTTTTAAAAAGAGCGTTGAAGAAACAGACAAAGCGGTGCGTTCAAGAACCAGCCAATATTTGGCAGAAACGCTTCAAACAAGTAGCCCAGCTCCATTGAGACGCGTCCTTCTAGTTTCAGTCCCACAACATCCACTTTTACCTCATTTAGTTGTCTTTCTTTTTAAGTGATGAGCACCTTTGTGCCTGCGGAGAAGATGGCCTCACCGTCTTTGCGTGATTTCTCTCGCAGCTGTCAGTGGATTTGATTGGCTAATCGTTGGCAACCCTGCAGTTGAGACATTTATCGCGAACCTCCTTCCATCCCGCATCTGATTTTCCGACCGCTGTTTATTTGGCAGAGGGGAAAACTGGGCTAGTGTCATTCCGGAACAAAACTCCTTCTGAGCCGAACAAAAATAGAAATGGACGTGAAATCTGCTCCAATTGTTAACTAAATCCCGCTGATTGTCGTAACGTCGGCCGCAAATCAGCGTGAAATGTGATATCACTCGAAAGTTTGAAAAGCTTTCAACGGTCTGCGCTCTCCGTTCATTTAGTGGGAGATAATTTACACGACACATGATCTGATTAGAAAGGATTTCACAACAGTGTCACCGTCAACTCATCAAAGTTGCCGTCTTACCTATTGCCGCAGATTAATGAACAACCAGAAAAACAATCATTTTCAGGTGCAGCGAGGTGTGAAATGGACATTCAGACGTGTCATTTCAAATCGCTAGATTCCAATAATCAAAGTCTAATCAGGTCAAGCACTCACCGCCCACACGTGGAGCCCAGCGAAAATGAGTAGGAACCTGCTTCCTGCTGTTCATTATTATTCATAGTTTTTCATCTGTTTTGACATGAAAAGATTAGCATGTACTCGAAAAGAGCGCCGCTCGATTTTCCAAAAGCAGAGACTGATTCGACAACGAGCCCCAAGAGGCCGGAAGCACATCCAGAGGTGTTAAAACGGGAAAAGCGAAATCTAATTGCACGCGCGTTCGTACGTCAGTTTTCTAGTCGAGACTCATCGAGGTGCTCATAAACACTTTCACACCCCGGTGGTGGAGGCTGGCGTGCGCGCCGCTGACGTTGCCTTCGATGCGACGCTTCCTGTGCTTTTCTACAGGCTTTGACAACCAGCTGAAGTGCTTTACAGGAGTAGATCAGATCTGTAAATAACTGATGCGTCTTTGAGGGAAGCTGTTTAGCTTATGTAGCCCGAGCAGCCAATTTATGCTATCAGATAAAATTGATATTATTCTTAATTACGCCGCTGTCAGTTTGTGTCAATTCCTCTGTCACACTGCAGGGTTTTGGCAGTTCCACTCTCCTCTGAGCTGAGCACCGATCCAAAGATGTCCTGAAACCACTAAAACAGGCCGAACGGCAGCTGCCCCCCCCCCCCCCCCCCACACACACACACACATACACACACCCTCCGCTTGCTACGGTGCCTCCTGTCTCGCCGTGTGCGCAGAGCTGCACGCTTCCATGTTTCTGTCCACCTGACTCCTTGAGCCCTGCTGTGGCGTGAGCGGTGCTGTCTGAGACGCGTGTGTGTTTTTGAAAAGGGGGGGGGGGCTCCCTGAGACCCCCGGACAACAACAGCATTTGTGCAACAACAGCAACAACAACAAAACAAACAAACAAAAAAACATCAATAGCTTGAAGCTGCTTATGAGGGTGCACTGAGCTGGAATAAGATCACAATTCTTCTGACTCAATAGATGCTGTGTTGTTCTACTACAGGCAATATCATTTCCTCCTTCACAGGCCTGTTGAGGGAGGCGAAAAGCAAACAAGACCCCGCTCAATTTTCATTTGTCCTTGATTTTACGGCTCTGGGTGCACGCAGTAGGTGGAGATGCAGCGGAGCTCACTCGGAGCTGTATTTGTTTTAAATCGAACCTTCTGTCGTCTTCTAGGTGCTGAAGTTTCCTTCTTTTATCTTCTCCAGACATCAGCTCTATTTACAGCCTTCTGCACATGCTGGAAGCTCTTTACCTGCTTATCACACACCCGCATCTTCCATATAAAAACATGTCTGAAGATCAGAATATGGTTGCCAGCCAGAGAAGAGCTGCTTGGGTGGATTATTTTAGATATTTCACATGTTGCTCTTTCATAAATATTATAAATATTATCCGTAGAACAGAAAGCCCCTTTCCTCAGCTTAGGTCTAAGGTGAGATTGACGAGCTGAGAGATAAAGATCTGAGGCTGGCATTCATAAAATGGTGCCTTTCCTTTCGTTTGCATGTTAAAGTTTTAAATGGAGACAAGTCTTTTGTAAACACTGACTGATTACGACCTGCAAAAGTCACCGAATGTGCGTCCTTCTGATTTAATGCTCCGTCAAGCCTGTTTTGTTGGCTGTAAATCACACAAATGAGTGTCTTTCGAAAAGGAGTCTGCTAGTGTTGGAGCTGCGTCTGACGCCTGCTGAAAAAAGATACACACAAATTCCAAAGCTGTCAAATTGGCCACAGCTGCACACGGGGACCCAGAGCACCGGCCAAAAGGGTTTAATCTTAGCATTCCCTGGGAGTGCGCTGTGACGTAAAAAGGCGTCGATGAATCTATAAATCTGCAGATATGCCACTGAGTTTGTGTCACGCCGGCTACTCTGGCCGGGCTGAGGCTGATTCCAGGCCAGATGTTGGCGCGCAGGCCGCTCGCCGTCTTCCGACCACGTCTGTGACTGTCAGCTGATGGATGTAGTCATGACAGCAACTTTTCTACAGCCTGTTTAATAAAGTCCAGCAGACTCCATTAGGGCTCCTCTACCTCACCATTCATCATACAACGTTGCCTCACAGACGGCCAACTTCAGTCGCCCTGTTTCCTGTAAGGAAAACCAAGAATATCTCTGTAATATCTCAGTGAGATACCATATCTTTATTGTGCATCGCCTCCAACCATGATTTTCATTTAAATATTGAATGATCACTAATTATTAAATTAACCAGAGTCTGCCTTTGTTTTGAAGTGGTTAATCTTCTTATATTAGACCAGTTTCTCTAATTTTAGCATAAATCTCCAGCATTTCTGAAGTTTTAGCAAACCACAAGTTTAATTTTCTGATAATAACGGTGGGATTAGGAGAATAACCACCAGTATTATGCAAATGATAATGAAGTTGGATATTTATTTGCTCCACGATTTTCTTCCTTGTTTTTTTTAACTTACAAGATTGTGACAGGAAAGAAATATTCAGAGCTGCTGAGAGATTAGATAACCCCGGCCACGACAACACTATACATGCTAAATAATTTAGCCAAAACATGAGGGATGGTTTGTCATCCGTCTTGTGCTCCCGCTCTCTCCTCCCTCAGCATTATTTTGTGTTTTCTCTCTCTGATGTCACCCTCTCCTCCTCCGAGCTGCCATGTTTTGTTTTATTTTGCTACCATCAGGGGGACAAATGAGAAACAAGAGGGCGAGGGAGAAAGCCTCGGGGCTGGTGTCCTCACATCCTCACCACTCCCTCCATTCGTCCCCTCCCGATCTCTGCCCTCCATCTTTCCGTCTTCCTGAGTGACAGCTGGCAGCCGGTAGGGTACAGTGGGCACGCCAGCATCCCTCGCTGTATACATTTGCCAACGGACTTGCGAAAACACATCCTCGTGCGTGTGGCATTGCTATATTCGGGTGGCTGTGGCCTCACGGAGCTCTCATTACTGCCCATGGAGCACGGCGGCCATTAAAACATGCAACAGTACGTCCACAGAAAATTAATCCAGTGGGACACACTCGGGGACGAGGCCACACCATAAAATCAAACATTTAAGCCGGGGCCCATTCAGCCGATCATTAAAAAACAATTACATGTGGACTGATAGTAAATTTTGATGAACTTTTCCAATTAGAAAGATAAAGACGGATAAAAATGGCGCGACCTCAGTTTTGGCACCTGCTTTGTTGCTCCGCAGTCAGTCGGTTTCATAAACATCAAAGATCCGCAGGAACTAACCTCAGTAGGTTTAAGCAGTAATGCAAAGCGCAGATTAATTAACTGTAAAACGATGTCTTTTTGGGACTCTTTGAAATTACTTTACTTAAAATCAAAGCTGGGAAGGACAAAAGAGGTCAGGCTCCAGCTGTGAGAATGCAGGTTCAGGCTAAAAATAGATCCCTTTATCACACAAAAACCTTCATTGTTTATAGTTTAAAGCAAAAGAAAATAAGTAATTCATGAACAAAAATGAGATTTCAACGGTTTAATCAATGGTTAGAGCTCTGCTTTTACGTCCCATGATGAAGATCATCGTTGGCTCTGGAAGGCAGCTACAATTATGTTCTGGGTTTTTTCTGTCTTAACTGGAGAAATAATTATGTTCCACCATGGTGCTCCTGTAGCCTTTTCTTTCCTCCATTTTCAGAGGCTGCTAATTTAGCCTTTAAATTGTGGAGCTTCACAGAACGTAGCCAAAGGAAAACGTCTCCTCTAATGACTCCACAGACTCCATCTTTTACTATACAAACGGCCGCCTGTCAACAGAAGAACATACATTAATATGTTAGGTTGCACTCTGAGCCCCCATAAGAGCCTTCATGTTGTGACACTTCCCATGATTATTAATACAGTTTGTTCATTTTCATGAATCTTTCAATGGCAGACAGCTTTACTTCAAATCCTGGGGTCAGATTTTCTACTTGACAGCCGCTCTGTAACTTGACTGCGGTGTTTTATTTATTTATTTTGCAGCCTGACACAATTCAACAATTTCAAAGGTCCGCGTGGTCGGCGAAGGCAACAAGGAAACGAAAAGACAGAGATTAGACGATAGGCAGAGCGAAATGAAATGAAGACGCACCCTAGGCTGATTCAATATCTATGTGTAATCTGGGATTATTCAGGTTCAGAGGACAATCATGGCTGCCAAATAAAGAAAACACAAGGCTTGCACACGAACCGTATATGGGATGAAAGAAGAAAGTGATGAAAAAAATCATGGAGACAGAGATTTGTGGACGTGATCTGAGCGCAACAGCAACATGGAAGGACAGAGGGACAAGCATGCAACAATAATCTCCCGTAAACACAAACGCTCCCACGCTCGCACAAGAGAAACGAGTTAGCATCCAGCATCCAAACACTGGGGGCCAGAAGGTCGCCACTGCAGATAAAGTCTCCCCTGATTTACATCAGGATGCTGAGCTTTGTGACATCAAGAGGGAGGGGCTCGGTCGGGGGCACAGGACAAGAGGAGAGCGCCGCTCCTGCCAAGATTAGGCCTGGCATCTTCACCAGCGCCGCTGCAATAACTCAGTCAATGATAGATGGCCAGGAAATTATTTGGCAGCCATTTTGATAGCAGATTAATCGCTTAAGACATTTTTCAAGGGGGAAAAAAAAAGCTGAGCAGCCTCCAGCTTCTGACGTGTCAATATGTGTTTTGTTGTTGATGAGGCTGACGACGATTCCAAAGAGCGTTTTTCAACATTTGCTCCGCCACAGTTGGACAAATAACTGCCGGCTGCGGAGTATCACTGCGTAATCCCCTAATATACCAACGTTTGCTTGTAATCTGGAGCTTCTTTAGCAAATCAAAACATTGCAGTGGTTCCTCTTCTTTCTGTATTTTTCCAAAAACCGCTCCCTCCTTTATATCCACAGCAGATGTACATTCATCATCAACCACAACAGGCTGATGCATCTGCAGCTCCTCGCTCTGCTCCACCCCTCAATCATTTAAGTCACACTTAGGTTTCAGTGGTCGTTGGAATTCCTTTTTACGAGCGCAGTGATCAATCGATCCTGCAATCCAATCCACCGGTCAATCATGTTTAAATGAATTATTCACAAACCATCACAGAAAGCCAGGCGAAATGGCCGACGGGCCGCAGTTACGCCGCAGAGGCCCGGATGGAGACGGTGCAGAATAAATGGGGATAAGTTGGCGTTGGGACCAAAGGCAGTGATTGTGAACAGTCGGACTGAACACATGATGGCGAGGAGCAGACGGGAAGCTGATTACAGTCTGCCGGAATTCTCTGAACCGGCTGCTGAACCCTTGTTGTCGTGTCAACCCGCCGATTCAGAGATTTACTGTCTAACGGGAGCATAAGCAGGTTAGAGGCCTGAAAACTCTCAGCTCTTTATTATGAACACTGTCCTCCTAAATGCAGCGAAGCCACCAGTGGGGGGTGGGGGTGGGGTGGGGGGGGGTTGCTCACAAATCCGCTAGATCTCCAGCACGTAAACACCCTCACAACGCGCTCGCCGTCCAGGCACCATCTTTTCCAGCCTCCTTCCTCGTGCAGCCTGTAGCTTAGCCTGAAAGCTCCTCGATCACGGCGCGGTTGTCTCCCGCTCCAGAAAATCCATCTTTGTTAAACCTATTGTTCTGCAGCGGCGCAGGAAGAGCAGCGCGCTGCGTAATACTCCGAGATTTAGCTGGTCCGAACTCGTTTGGCAAAAGAAAACATTTGCTGGCATGAAATTGTCTCCAGCTTCTGACTGACAGCCACAACATCAGACCGAGAGGTTCTGGTGGAATTATGGATGTTTGTGTGTATGAAGCCAAAATTCTATTTTATTTTATGTAAATAGGTTCAAGTCAGAACTAACTCTGTTATTTTTCTTCTTGTATAAAGCAGGATAAATCAGGATCCCCTGACTGTATTCTTATTGATTAAACTTGAGAATAAATAACAGAAACTGCAGCCTGTTAACATTTCCCAACATCCATTGCAGTGTTGCATTAAATGTATTGCAACAGTGATATAATGCAGTCGTGGGGGGACACAAATTTGGCCTTGCTTTGTTCGAATTTCAGCCTCAGACTAATGGAATCTAGTGAATTATCACCAGGTATTTCTGTTGACGCCGTTCCGGCTCCAGCTCTCAGCCTGCAGTTGAGGAGCACAGATTTATCTACCTTGGGGGGGCCAAATTTGGACCTGTGACATCAGGTGAAGTAGCACTCACCTCCTGCAGAGTCGGGGGCTTTATTAATTATCAGGCATAACAAGGCAGGTTATTAACACTGTCTCTGCCTCTGCACCCCATCGTACTCGCTCACTCGCCTTTTTTTGCACGTTCAGCCGCAGACACTGTGCACCGCCCTCTGTCCCATGAACATACCTGCTCTGTATGGGGGGGGGGATCAGCACTGCGTGAAGACAAACCACAGTTTTACTTTAGGTCACAGGTCAACAGCGATACGGTCACCGATGGTGAATAGCAACTGACAAACTTTACCGTTGGATTGATTATTCAGTCGGTGGTGGCGGATGCTAAAGCACAGAGAGAAATTAGCTTTTTCTGTAGCAGTAGAAGACCAGAATACAGAAGTAATCAGAGCAATCTGTTGCACGGCCCACACTCGGTCAGATTACCACGACACATCAGCCGCTTGCAGCGCGGGCGCCCAGTCAGGGTGCAATAACCAGCAGCCCACACAGACGGGGCCCAGATGGACGGGTTTACCCTTTTCTGATTTCCTTCCCTCCTCCTGCCTCCGAGCAGTCGTCTTTTCCCACTTCGAGCTTTGTGCTTCTGTGAAATGAAGTGCGATGATCAATTGCGCTGCAAATTTCTCAGAAGGTTTAAAATGGAGTTGTGTGGCCCCAGCTTGCCTCCTGAATTTTTAAACTTTGTGCTGCTCGGAATGACGAATAGCTCCCTTTATATGGAACAGCCTTAAGCAGTTTGATTGTTTAATGCTACTGAAGAGAGCTGTTAAAGATACAATATAAACACATTAAAGCACATTTTATGATATATCGGCTTTTTAGAAAATTGTGTCTTTTTAAAGATCCTGGTTTTCCTCCATTTTAACCAACGAAGAAGAGCTTCTGACCCTCCCAGTCGTTAACGTGAAGCTCTGCAGCATCACAAGAAAATCGGTTACGTGGTGGTAGATCTTTTCCAGGTTTCATCCTCTGAGACTACGGCAGCAAAAATAATTAAAATAAGGCAGGAATACATAAAGTGTCTTGACATTGAGGATATTGCAACTGCTGACATTCTTTATGGCCGGAGGATTCTTCAGAGTTTTTTAAGAGACAAAGGAAGCTAATTTCACTTAGAACAGTAAAATCTGCTGTATAGCTAATGAAGGATTATACTGTGGTCAATGAGGTGGAGCGAGTATACACAGTGTGTGTGTGTGTGTGTGTGTGTGTGTGTGTGTGTGTGTGTGTGTGTGTGTGTGTGTGTATTTGGAGTGAATGCGTGTCTCTGCTTTGTTGTGAAAGGGGCGGGGGGGGATGGGGGGGGTTTGTTTGCCAGGAGGTGGCGGTGATAATGCTGTCATCTAGAAGTCAAGTCTTCCAAGGAATAATGAGCTGAAGTGTCAGGAAGAGAAGAAGAGGAGAGGAGAGGAGAGGAGAGGAGAGGAGAGGAGAGGAGAGGAGAGGAGAGGTTTTAGTGGCACAAAAACAACTTGCTGAGAATAATTCATCAATGGGACCACATGTTTATGATGGTGAACGTCAGCCGCTGCACACCGAGGGACTTATTTCACTGACTTTTTGTTCAGTCACCGATGCTTCATTTCAATTCTGAAATACCACAGGACAGCCCAGACACGTCCGGCAGGGGTACCTTCCAAAGCTCCTCTCAGGCCTACATTTACTCGTCGTTCTGCTGCTACCACCCGCAGCAGAGTGTTGTTTTTCTAAAAAAAAAAAAAAAAATTCCAAATCTACACAACCTGTTTAGCAGACAGAATCATTAAGTGGGATCACAGCGGAGCATTTAGCAGTTGAAGAGTCAGATATTGCACCCATCGGGTGGCCGAGAGATACAAGTGCTGCAGAGTAACTGCTGGGTAAACAAGCATCAGCGAGCTGGCTAACCATGCATTAGCCGGTCTGCTGCCATTTGGAGTTAAACACACTAAGAAATTGAACTAAAAGAAAAATCACATTTTGTACAATATTCAAACGCTTTGGACCTTAGTCACAGTTCACGTTGTGCATGATTGTGCAGCCGTCGCTCTCTCACATTTCTGCAGCTGGTGATTCAGTTCTTCTGAATAAAGGGAGCGTTCATTCACTTCTGTTGAATGCTGCCGGCATAATGTTCAGGGTTCAGCTCCTCCGCGAGCCCGGTCATGCTGCTCAGAAGATGACAACTGTATGGTTTTGGAGGTTTTTTTTAGCACAGATGTCATCGTCACTTGAAAATACGGCCCCGCGGCAGCGCCGTGGTCAGAGGACGGTCGATGAGATTCACAATGAGACACGTATGGTTGCGTTGATTGCTCTGTTGACTCAGACATGTTGATTCACGCATTGCACTTCTGTTGAAAGGCTGCTGGTGATGAACCATAGGAAAGCACCCCACACTTGCTTCCTACCACAAATGAAGGCAGCGTGGAGAGAGTGGCTCCTCTTGTTTGCATCCTTTTTGCTGCTCCTCAGTTGTCAGGACCTTCTGTGTGCTTTTACACACGCCTTTCTTTCATGTACAGGCAGTGACGTATCCCGGGGGGGGGGGGTTCGTCAACACAGAAAGCCATTAAATTATTTCACCACATTTATTGTAGGTTCCGCGGTGTACAGTAGCGGCGGCAGCCATTTTAATATTCATGCGGCGTGGTTGTCTCCAACTCATGCTAACAGGGTGATGTGGGATCAAATTAATGAAGGCACATGTCCATGAGGAGGTAGACGGACAAATTTGGTCATGTAGCTTTTAAATAATTAGCGCTGAGGCTGGTCTGCATGGAGATGCAGAAATAATGTACTTTATGCCATATATAACCACAGGCACACATCAAAGATTTTAGTCCAGGCTGTGAGTTTAGGTCTGCATATTTTTCCCTCCTGTATTCTGCTCCAGCTGGCAAGGGCACTTCAATCTGCTGTTTCTGCTTTTTGCTTTAAAAAAAAAAATGTCCATACATGCTGGAGGCAGGAGAGGTTGGACCCGCTGTCTGTTCAGCCAAGTGGTGGAGAGAGAGAGCGAACTCGTCATGTGACCAGGTAGGGCTCTGTAGGGGAAACGTTTTCAGAGGTGAAAGTGCTCACTGGACTGGACCTCCTGTGAGCCACAGGCCTCTGCTGCGCTCAATGCAGCCAAAACTGGTAAACAGCAAAAGAAGAACTTGCTCTTTCTCTCTCTCTCTGTCTGTCTGTCTGTCTCTCTCTCTCTCTCTCACACACACACACACACACACACACACGCACACACACACACACACACACACACACACATGAAGCAAGCAATTTGTCCTTAAACAGGCCACCCAGAAATGAGTCATCTGTGAGATTAGCGTGTTAGCATTTGCCCCCTATCCCTCTCTATTCTTATCCTTTCTAATTTCCTATTTGTCTCACACATTTTCCCTCACCACCCATGCTGACCTTGTCCCTTACTCCACCTTGGTCCGTTGTGCGATACTCCATAATGATGAAACACAGAGGTGGGCGTGGAAGCAGTGACGTGTCCGGCACATAGATGACCTGTTCTTTTTGCAGCAATTACACCGACGATGCTTAAAAACAAGTGCATGCGTGTGTTTGACTGAACCCTCGAGGTTGAGGATGAAGACAGGCATAATTACGACTGGTTGATGTGGAAATTATTCTGCTTTTTTGTGTATTTTTGCTCCCAGTAGCACACAGGGGACAGAATAAGGGATCCATTTCTTTGTTCTGTTGCAGGCACCAAACCCCCAGCTGTATTTTCCTTCCAATATGTTTCACACTCTGCGAGTCCACTCTGGTCAGCATGGGTGTGGCACGTGGCCACTGGCTGCCCTGCCGCCAGGAGTGTGACCATCCGGCTGCAGTGATTAGTGGAGCACAGCGGAGTGAATTTATCACCCTTAGCCGAGGCCATGAACCATTTCAGCTCGCAACTCTGCAATTTGTCTCCCACTTCACCACATAAAACAGCCTCGTTGCGGTGTGCCTTTGCACATCTGCGATTGTCTCGCCTCATGCATTTCACCTCCTGCAGCGTATTTTAGCTCTCCGTCGCATGTTTGTGTGCATGACAATTCATTTCATTCACAGGAGTACGGCAGAGGATCAATCACACAATACGCGACTGCTTTGCTCATTCCGTCTCTATCAAACAGGATTTAAAAAGACTGTAGTTAATTGGTTATTTAATGATAGCAGCGACTAAAGACTATTTTCATCAGTGATCAATCAGCCCTTTGTTTTCCAGCCAGTGAGTCATCAATGAATCATCTTCATTAAATGTCATAAAATGATTAAAGCCTGATGAGGTGTCCTGCAGACCAGCGTGGACACCATCATCAAATTTGATGCTCGCATTAAAGACACTGTACAAGATGCACTAACCTGCTGTATGTGAGAAACCCCAATAAAGTGGATCATGTGACGAGCTAAATGTTTGCAGGTTAATCAACCTGATCTTTTAAATGACTAAACTCAGTCAGGTAGGATGGACGCATCTTTTGCACAAGTGTTCACCATCAAAGCAATTTTAAAATGTAAGTGGCGTGAAATTCAGCTCAACATCCCGCAGATATAAGGTCTCAGTTTCCTCCTGGATCAACCTCCCCACATTACCTTGTGTTTTATATTCTGTGTTTGTTTGATTGTTATCCACATGACACCATTAAATTCTGCCGGGCTTTGTGGCGAAGAGGTGAATTCGGGGTATTGTTTTGATTCTTTAACGTTGCCGAGGGGAGAAAAATATTGAAAACTGCCCCTCTATTTGTCGTAAATAGCGTGCCTTGATTGAAGTCCCTGGATTTTACTGTTTTGTAACTTTTCTTTCTTTTTTTAACAAATAGAGAAAAGCAGCTTTGACTATTTTGCAAAACGGACTGCGCGTTAAGAACTCTCGTGGATTAGTGGAGAGATAAATTCTGAAAAGGCATCACAGCTTGAACTAATACCTTCCAGGTAATGGGATTTGTTTTTCAAACATTTGCCTGAGTTAAAGCCTGAGGATAAAGGCGAAGATAGCGAGAGGCTTTTCCTTTTTTCTCAACACTACATGACAGAGGAGCTGTGACATTGTGTGCGTTGAAAGCTCAGATCAGCCGTTAACCTCAGCGTTTGATACTGATCAGCTTAAGAAAACTGACATCATAATTACCGTGTTTAACGCAACTCAAAGTCACAAAGATAAATCAAACAATCAGACGACATTTTTGGGAGTTGTTTAACAATCTCCACATAATCCCAATCCTGCTAACATGATCAATGATCTAGACACCTTTGTGGTGATACGTACCCCCAGTTGCATTTTCCTATTATGTCTTTACATGATATATGACAAAACCAGGTCATTTAATAAGAGTAACTTACAGAAGAATTGCTATTGAACGTACTTCCATTTGCTTTTCCTGTGTAAGAAATGTCAAAGCAAATCCATGTATTAGAGGAAAATGCTTTTAATCAGCCACTGAGCAGCCAATCAAACTGGCCGGGCTCATTACCGTCAAAGGCAGAGAGCATGAAAAACACGGATGACAGATTTAGTGGCCTCTATCCCTCCATCCCTCTGGTGTGCATACGCCATTTTCATGCATAGGGAAACAATTTATCAGGGGGCGATTCATCAGTAGAAACCTTTTAATTAATGTAAACATGCAGCCCTTTGCAACGGCCGCCTCAGCTCAGGCTAAAGCTCTTATTTTAGACTTTGAGCATTTCCGTGTTCATGTGTCCGCTACAAAAACATCATTCTTTTGCAGCCCTCTGCGTCCCCGCCATGTTTACATTAACCCGCCCTCCAAGCTCAGTCGACATCAATATTTGTGCAGACGTGACTGTTGCCCTCTATTCCCAGCTTCTGTCACCCTTACATTTCTCCCAAACAGCTCATTTATTTTCTTGCATTTGTTTCTTCCTCTCCATCCATCCTCCTGTGGCCACCCTTTAGCGACAACAGCGGCAATGATTTGAGCCAGCATAGAAGACACTCAGAAGACGTCCAAAATGTACCGTCGATGTCCACAAATATGTTCGTCTGTCAGACAGATGAATGGAATTAAAGAGAATGGGAGGGAGAATGAGATGAGTAAATTAAGCATTATATACTGCATAACAATCACCCTTAATTAAGCGTGTAAAAGCCTTCTTATTAGGGGTGATGTGTTCCCTGGTTAACGAGAGGAGACAGAACGCTCCCTCGGCTGACGTGTGGCTCTCGGCAAAAAAATTGTGAAGCGGCAAAGTGCCGAATAGAGAATGGTCGGGACAAGCTGGGGACGATAATAAAGGAAAGTCTGAGCTAATCGCTCATGTGCGCTCGTGTCTTCTTTTCTCGTTGGGTCTCACTTATGTGTCGTCTTTGTCTGGAAGGCTCTCTGCCACCTCCCCGTCACTGAATAGACATTATGTTGCAGCCGCATTGAAAGTCTGATCACATCTAAGGCTGTCTGTGTGTGTGTGTGTGTGTGTGTGTGTGTGTGTGTGTGTGTGTGTGACTCATCCAGTTCCAGGTTCTGCACCTTTGCTGTTTATCACCCCTAAATCACAACGTTAAACAAACACACACGCTCATTTTTAATCTCTGCACACCCATGTGGAAACAGTATAATTGTGATGCGCCATAGCAACAGAAACCCTGAATCTCGGTATGAACGCTTGATAATTCGAGCACATTGTGGCTGATTCAAACCTCAGAAGCCCTGGATGGCTGAGATACCAGCACTGCCGTCGTGTACTGGTGACGACTTTGGTGTCGTTATCCTGTTTCCTTACCTTAAATGAGACGTGTAAGCTCTAAAGAGACAAAGGTGCATTTTTAGCTTCCAGTTTCCCAGCTGTCCTGTTGCGGTTCCATTCGGTCAGTCAGACCCGGACAACAGCCGGCCACATTAAACAAACAACTGTGCTGATTCGGCAGATTCCACCAACAAAGGAAAGTCCGCTAGAGAAGCGGTGCTCTGTGCTCTTAGATCGCTTTAAACGCCGGTGTGGGCAGAGGCAAGCGCGCTGGTGTCACAGTGATTGACAGCTCTTGTTAGGGGCAGGATTTCTGAGAAGAGAACAGCAGCTCAGGCCTGTCAAGGTCAATTGCGAGGCACTTGGCGCTGATCCAGGTGGAGATTTCTTTGAGAAATTCAAAGCTGTGCTAGCCAACCTGCACGCCTCAGCCGGGAACGAGAAAGGTCGGCTGAGTGTCATATCAGCGATAGGAGGAATTAGGAGACGTGCGCCGTTGTCCATGTGGATGAGTTGACTTGGACTGGGTCCCTTCGTGGACGAGCTCTTCAGGTGAAACTCAGGACGTGACAGCGGCAGTCGTGACGACAATTGTCTTATTCCCAGTAACTAGAAAGTCTCCGAACTCCACAAATCCTGTAGATCCGCCCAAAATAAAAGAAATAAGCTTAAGGATTCAAAGAAGACAGGCAACAAGCAAACACGGAACAAGGCAACAGGCACAAACAAGCACAATAATTCATTAGTATTCATATTTCATTGCACACACAGCGAGGAGATTCTGCACCGCCTCAAATGCTTGTTAAAACTATAATGATCCGTCTGTAGAACTCCGTTATTTAGTCATAAACGCGGAGCAGCGGAGGCCAAACGGCTACATAGCTATCAACTTTTGCATTCATCAGAACGCCGTTGCGTCCTTTCAGGGCTGTTTTAATGATCTCTCTGCACCACGGGTTTTTAATTCCTCCAGGCGAGGCTGCCGTGACAACAGCGGTGTGTGAGGTGGAAAAGTGCGCGGCGAAATTTGGGGAGAATGACAAATATTTTGGTGGTGCGGTTTGCGGAATTCAAATCAATTAATATCGAGTTTGCGAATCCCAGAAAACGCCGAGAGGGAGCGATAAAAGAAACGGAAGAGCCTGGCTGCAAATTAACCTTTGCGAAGATCACTTGACGCACATCCAAAGATGTAAAAGGCTATAGACGTCCCTTCAGATGAGTTTGGGTTTCATGACACGAGCGAGTGGAAGCGACCACAAGGACGATGCTGTGCTGTCTGGTGCCGACAGGCAGCCGTGAGAAAGAGACGGGAGCAGCACCCATGTGAAGGAGGAAGAGGAGGAAGAGGAGGAGGAAGAGGAGGAGGGTGGCTGAGCATTAGAAGCGAGTCAGTGGCTCCTGGTGGTTGGATCCAGATGGAGGGTTCAGCTATTTTCTTGAAGAACATGACGATTCTCACCGATGTGAGGTGTTGTTTTGGGATGGTAACAGTGGGCCTGTGGGTGGATGTGTCTTTGTGTGCCAGTGCACGGTCCCCCTGTGCACGGAGAACGCCGCCTGAATGCTAAAATAAACCGCTGAAGTAGCCGTGACCCCCCATCCCACAAACACACACCCTCCCACTGCCTTGAAACCTTGATGTCCCCTGTTGAGTGTTGAATTGTGAAGGAGGAAGCTCGCAATGAAGCTGTTATTATTCTTCTCTTAAAAATTGCAGCAGAGATCTCTTTGATCTCGGGATAGCGACAACATCAAAGGTCTCACGGGCGTCGTCACATTATTCTTGTCCTAACTTGAGCACTGGTACGTCATCCCAATTGAGACAATATTCGATTCACGTAATAAGATGATTCAGGTAATCATATTCAAAATAGGGTTGAGCATATTTTACACCCTCTCTAGTCAGATTAAAGGAGCCGAGCAGAGATGGCTGTGAAGAAAACGCTGCCGAATAATCGACTGGTGAAAGGCTGAAACCTGCAAAACAAATCCCACCGTTCCTGTAGGAGTGCTCGTACCCATGTTCGTGTCTGTGTTTGGTCAGAGATGTTGGGATTCAAAGACTTGAAGGTTTTTTGGGAGGAAAACACCAATAATGCGTCTGACTTCGTGGATGATGAAGGTGTTGTTGCTCAGATACGAGTCTCACCTCCCTGCATACATCTGTGCAGGGCTCAGCTGTTGGAGACGGAAGTCCACGAGTCCTGTGGTGAAAATGATATTTTACCTGACACAGAGCAATTTTTCAAATTTGATTTAACAACTTAATGATGGTCGCAGTCAATAGAAGGAGAG
Organism: Takifugu rubripes; assembly: GCF_901000725.2. Lineage (NCBI taxonomy): Eukaryota > Metazoa > Chordata > Actinopteri > Tetraodontiformes > Tetraodontidae > Takifugu > Takifugu rubripes. The sequence goes on from NC_042299.1 coordinate 11,130,352, forward strand.
GAAAGCGTTTAATCCGCTGCTGTCTTTGTGCTTTCAAACCTGGCGCTTGAACAATTGTTCTTAATGTGGACCGGAGTTAGTATCATAAGAATTATTTTAAATAGCTCATGTTTTATTGAAGTTTGATGAAGAAAGACTAAATCCTCCAACGCCCAAACCAAGAGTGGAGAGAAAAGTAATACAACGGATGTTTTAAAGAGTTTTAAAAAAAAAATGAAATCACACTTTTGCAACATGATAAAACAGCTGATCTGCTCCCTTTCTTCACAGACGACCGATCTGAGGCCACTTTATTAGCAGGAGAACAGAAGAACAGACCTGCACACCCCCTCCTGCCTCAGATCCACAGTTTATGGACTGAGAAGAGCCAAAGGAGACGGTTCACAGATGCCGAAGGAGTCCTGAACAGCACAGATGGTTGTTTCCTTCCCCAGCAGCCCCACTTCAACAAGTACACTTTCATTCTTTATTCTTTATTACTTTCCTATTCCACAGTTAACATTTATTATTATATTTATATGGGTGAAAAAATAAATTTAAGGCATCTTACAAAATTATTGGTGGGAGACAAGAAAGAAAAACATATCTGAAGTGTATAGGAATATATTTCAATTGCAGAGTGGCAAATAGTGGCTGCTTAAAAAGCAATGAGGTAAAAATCCGAAGATGAAAAACAGCAATAAAACCGCTGGCAATGAAATGAAATATTGCACCAAAAAGCAATTAGAAATGGTAATAAAAGCCTAATGAAATGCTGTGAGTTGGATGAGTTTTATGAAGTTATGACCGAGCAGATTGTTTAATCAATTTTCTGTCAGTATTTGTCTGTGCAGCTCGTCGTCTTATTGACATTCGTTATTCCACAGGATTCAAAGACAAGGACACATTTGGTAGCAAAGCAGCATTCACGACGGCCCCGGTCTGAGCAGTTTATGAGGAGGGAGGGAGCTGGGGAGGGAAGACGGGAGGGAAGAGTTCTGGGCTGCATTTTCCTGACGTACTTTAGACGTCTCCAGACAACAGCACGTCAGGCTGCAGGAACCCGCACGGTTGAAGTCGGAGTCAGGCGTGCACAGTGTGCAGCGTCGTCTCTGAGGACTGCATCTGTTTAATCTGCCGTGTTGAAAAGGAATACGGACGGCAAAATGCAGAAAAAAAAGAAAAGAAAAAGAAAACCAATCCCCCACAATTCGCTAAACTGAATGTTTAACAGCTCAGGGTTGACGTTTCCTTTAGAGGAGGTTAGCATAAAGTGAATTGAGCAAGATTTCGTTTCCTTTTGATTCAATTTGGGCACTAGATCATGATTATGATGTAGCAGCAACAATGAAAACTGGGATTTAGATGAGAGCTCTGCCAACCATGAATGCTGAGGTGCTTTGTTGAATCAGCAGACGTCTTTTAGGCGTCCTGTTAGAAGGCGAGCTGAAGCATGTTTTGGTTCCAGAGTTAGTGATCCGATGTAAAAATTGGTGTGTGGAGGTTGTTGTTGAGAACATGGCGATCCAAGGAGCTGACACAGAGATGAGTAATATTGCAGGCTGACATCACCACAGCCAAACTTGAAGAAGAATGTTTGAATCAATTTAAATGTGTGGACATCTATATGAGGACAGAACAGCTCACGCTGACCTCAATCTCCACTCCACGCCTTCACTCTCCTCTGGTGCGGATCTCACCCATGAAGTCAGGCTACAGTTTAAATACGTTTCATCGGCATAATCTAGAACACATAATCTACAATCTATCGCTAAAGGATTCCAGACTTGATAACCAGTGGAACACTGAGTGATGAAAAAACACCTCACAGTTTAGCTGAATTATTAACACATCGTCCTACTTCTTCCATCTAAAACAGTAGCATGGAGATTTCAAGTAGTGGGAAAATGGCTGACAACGATAAACCGCGAAGGGGTATAAACAAGACAAGATGACAGTAAGCTGGAATAATTCATTGTCCATCTAAGAGACAACAATAAACACAGGTACCAGTCGTGTCTTTTCGACATTCGTTCTGTGTTTGCTGTCTTGGGCGTCAAGTGGAAGACCTCCAACTTCCGTTTTTATGCGATTACGGTCGTCAATTTTCTGTTGACGAAGCAACAACAGCTGACATGAACGTAAAATGTAACCACGGTCCCAGAACAACAGAAGAAGAGGTGCGGATGGGGGAGTTTATCACGCGTGTGAAGGGAAAAGATCAGACACCCAGAAGCACATATCTTTCTCACAGTGTTAGCGCTGAGAAGGTGGACATTCTCAGTTTTTCAGAGGTGTTGGATCTCCTGGGTGGCTGCCAGACAGCCCCCTGACAGATACTCTATTGATGTTGGACTATTTCCTCGGCTGTTTTCTTCTATTTCTCCCTGATGTGGAGGTTAATTTTCACCCTGAAAGCACAGCGTAGTCATGTGACTCAGCTCCCGGGGCCTCAGCCTTCTGTTTATATAGCAACTTGTCGGGGATAAATTCAAATTTAACCAATTAAGCTAAAAAAAAATTGCTCCCTCTTCCTCTCCCTCAAATAATAATAATAAAAAAATCCAATCAGAGCCCCAACTGATGCGTGACAACCACAACCTGACTCCCGCCTCAAAGGCAGGAGATACATTTGCCTTTGTAAGTCGTCTGTAAAGGCATCAAATCGGTTTTCTCAAATACAGATGTCCCGCAAACTTTTCGCTTCCGTTTTATTAATTTGCTCCGACATGATAAACCTACAGCAGTGAAAGCAGTTCAATTGATTGGAGAAGCCAGAGGTTTTGATCAAAGACTGTATTATGACCGCTGACACCGCTCGACACCTCTGAAGTTCATTTAACCAGCCTGCCAAAGCTGCTGCTACCTCACTGGATCCCTGTGAGAAGGTGACAGAACAACAATGCTTACAAATATGAAAGCACACAGAGCAGATGTTACATTAATCAGCAAAGAACGCAGTCAGAAATTGTGTATTGTGTTCCAGTCATTGAAAAAAAAGACACTCATGCTAACGGCTTTGTGAGGCTACACACGGCATCGCTGTCAGATAAATGCTAAAAGTCCATAATTCTGATTAAATAAACAGCCTGTTGACGTAAATCAATAGTTTAATCGTGTGCTACCCGGGGTGCATTTGTGGGTTGCCCGTTATGTCAAGAAGGCTTTAAAGGCTCTATGTCAGACGTTAAACAAAATTATGTTCTGACTCGAACATTAACTGGATTTCAAGAGGTCAAAGGTGAAGGCCATAGCAGCATTTCGTTCAGCCCCAGGAGCAATGCCTTCAGATTTGAATTTGCATTTGCAACAAATTGTCAAATTAGATTTATGGAGGTCAAAGGTCGCTGCAACAGCATGCCATGTGTGTAGAAAATATGAATAAAACCCTTAAATGAAGACTTCGAGTGCCACCAGGCTACAGCTCTCCCATCTCCACCGTCTCCCAGCTGTTGTCCACTTTGAGGCAACATAGAAATGGGCAGTAATAGTTTATTTTAATTCTATTTGGAAATTTTGATTGACCTTTCCTGAAAATACTTTTGCTTCAAATCAAAATGCAGCAGATGTTATATTACAGACAACTGGAAATGAAGAGCATCATTTTTTTAGGTGGAAAGAGTAATTGTGGAACATCTTGTTTAAAAATGAATTGCTCTGTTCTTTTTTTTAGGAGATTATAGCCCACTTTTTATCCTCGTGTTTTAATGGATTGAAGATTATAGTACATTATTACAAAAACCGTCTCTTAGTGACAAGAAGTACACACAAATGAAACCGCAGTGACATCAGTGATTAACCACAATAATGAAATCAGGCTTTTCTGGCTTCTCTTTTTGTGTTCGGTGTTACTTTGGGTCCCTGGTCGTGCTTCTGTCATCACCATTAGCATCATGTGCCACATCATCCTCATGTCCAGTTTGTTCCACTAAAACAGGCAGAGAAACCTTGATAAGCTCTGGGGCACTATCGTCTCTTCTCTATCATCATTAAAGTGGATTTTCTCAAACATCTGCAGCCCCGTTAGTCAGCCAAAATCCCGTTATCCACATTTCCCAGTCCAATCTCCCTGTGGGGGTGAAATTCAAAGATCTTGCTCAGAGCTTCTTTCTGTCGTTCTCTGCCTCTCTGGTTTGGCTTTTTTTTCATGTAAATCGATCCAGTCTTGGGCTCCAGCATTAAATTGGGGTTGTTGCCGTCCTGTACTCTGCCTGAGGCGACTGGCTGTCTGGCTAACACATTAGCCCACATGTCTGCTTTACTGCCCTTGACAGATAACTGAATAGAAGTCTAGCGCTGGATAGATCGTCCCCATATGGGTTAATGCTCCCAATGTCATTGTGCATGGGTAAACAAACACATTCAGATGCAGAAATATCTATGTAAAGAGCAGTCTGATGGCCTTTGTCAGAAGAATGAGCAACCACGAGGCCAACAAAGGTCCTGAAATGACTGCCTGTGAGTCTTCAGAGCACCTGCTTAATCCGGAGAATTGCAGCTCAATATGCTCTATTAATCCCTGTGGCTCCCCACAGCACTTCAATCTCACACCACATCTACTGTATGTTGTTTTTGAAGTGCTGACCCAAATACCCCAGTGTTCAGAGTCAATGTGGCTGCCCCTGGGATTCAGAATCATCCATTCTTTAGCACCACTCAGCCTTACATACAAACAGTGATAGTAAAGTGCCCTCTCAGTTCAGCCGGCTCATAGGTTGTGGCCACATCCAACTGTACAAGCACTTAATTTTCAATAACTCCAAAAAAACGTTCCTAGCAGCTCCAAACTGAGACACATTTGTGTCGTATGTTAACATAAATGAACACTTTATACTCTAAAACATGTCGCCAATCACCAAGATGTGTCTTTTGTAAGGTGTCGAGTTTTTCATTAAAGCAAAAAACAACCCCAAATAAATGATGTTCAGGGTAAAATACGCAATTCTTATTCTCAAGTCATGCTGTCGAGACTTTCGTGCACATTCAGACATCATGATTTCACTTTCGCTGTCATAAAAAATGAAATAGTTGTCTCGGAACACACAGCTTACACATATCACTGAAAGGCGGGTGTAATGGACACAGCCTCCGTGTTTAGGATGCTGGTGAAATGACCGATGTGAGCTTTTACTCAGTGGATTCTCTTTCTAAAAGGTTGCCCTAAATCATAAACAAAGTAGAGAGTCTATGGCTTGTGTACTTTATAAATCATGACAATGAATACTGAATAAAGAATGAATGTAACAGCATTTGAGATGGGAATGCTTTGTGGCTTAGCCTATTTAGTTTATAAGTAGTTTTTTCATTGTTTCTATAATGACCTCACAGAAATTATTGTAAGCACGTATATAAGTACACTCCCGGCAGAGTTGTCCTTTATTTGGAATGTATTCTGTGGTGTTAGCAACTCTCCCAGGAGTCTTGCAATCTGCATAAGATCCAACTGGCTCCGGCAGATCACCTCGGATTTGTGAGGAAAATCAATAGTACAGCCTAACTATGTTTGCAGCCGTGTGGGCCTTAATGCTCTGACTAATGGCTCTGGTTATTGAGGACTGTGATAGGCTCAACTTGTGCCTTTATATTTCCCAAATCCCTGCAGTCAATACTGCACTCACTGTCGTGGCGTCCCTCCTCTGATGGGTAACAAAAGGTGCTGCCGGTCCGGTCGAGTTTAGCACGTTAGCAGCACGATTGGAGTCACTGCTAATAATTCATCAGCTGTCATTTTCTTTCTACTATACTAACAGTTTTGGGTTTGTTTGGGGTTTTTTTTTTGCAAAACTGTTTAAAGTGCTTTATTCAGTTGGATGAATCTAAAAGAGGGTGATGTGATATGTGAGGACGTTCAAAGGGTTTTTAAGCTCACGGAGATGAGGGCTAAAATGACAAGTTAAAGAATTTCTTTCTCTTTTTAGAAACAATGTTCCTTGTTGAAATGTTTCTTGGGCTCTGTATGGCCAATGCAGCCATCTGCTGGTAACTGCTGCAGGAGTTATGGAGCCTCTCAAGAGCTCCTGAATAATTTAGAAGTGAAGAAGACTGTTTTTTATTTTTTTGCAAAGACCTCAATTGTTAATGTATGACTGGATTCATTTGTTCTAAAGTTGCTTTTTTTTCTAAGCATAATATCCACTGTGCTTTGAAAAATCTGGTACCTACCAGGGTGAACTCAAGTGCTGGCTGTGATCTCACATCCTGTTGGCTGCACAGTTGCAGTGGCAGGATGCTTTAGGGGCGGTGACAGGGATCCTTACAGATCCATCCGTGTTGTACATCTCCCTAACACCTATTAATTATTTAGAAAAAAAAACATTATGACGAAATAAAGGACGCCTGAACTATTTACACATTGTCAGTGTAGCTTGACGATGACAAAATGATGTAAGACAAGTAAGCTGTTGTGAGAGCTTGTGTAATTTTACCTCCATTTCACCTTCTGTCTCCACCCACTAGTGCGTCAGTGCTGATGATATTCCTCTTTCTCTTCCAGGGTGGAGGTCACAGAATTCCAGCTCAGTGCATTGATTGGAGGATTAGCAACGGACCGAGAAAACTAAGACTGAGATCCTATTTACCACAATGGAGCCTGAAGCTGCAGCTAAACTGAGGGCTTTGCTCCTTCTGTCATTTCTTTGCCTGACACGTCGTGCTGGAGTATTCCAGTTTGCTGCTGCCACGATACAAGGGTACATCGGAGAGAGCGACATGTTGTGCCCGTCTGTGTGCAGGTGCGATGAGGACTTTATCTACTGCAATGATCGTGGCTTGAGCTCCATCCCATCGCTGCCTCCTTCTGCGTCCGTCCTCTACCTTCAGAACAATCAAATAAACAACCCCGGCTTGCCCACATCCTTGGAGCACCACCTCGCCGTCCGTGTGGTCTACCTCTATGACAATGAACTGGATGAATTCCCCCTGCACTTGCCTCCGTCCGTCCGCGAGCTGCATTTGCAGGACAACAACATCCGCACAATTCCTCGCAGCGCACTGGCCCGAATGCCGTTATTAGAGAAGCTTCATTTGGACGACAACTCTATTTCTACCGTCAGCATTGAGGACCAGGCCTTTGCTGACAACCCGCGGTTGCGCCTACTCTTCCTGTCACGCAATCACTTGTCTAGCATTCCCTCGGGATTGCCAGCATCACTGGAAGAACTCCGGTTGGATGATAACAGAATTTCCACCATCCCGACCCATGCCTTTCGAGGCCTAACCTCACTTAGATGCCTGGTCCTGGATGGGAACCTTCTGGCAAACCAGCGAATTGCGGATGACACATTTTCCCGCCTTTCCAACTTGACTGAACTGTCCCTAGTACGGAACTCCCTCCAGACCCCGCCCATTAACTTGCCCAGTGCCCATCTGCAGCGGCTATCTCTACAGGAGAATGCCCTGACTCACATGCCGCGTGGTTCTTTGGATGGCATGCGTAGGTTGCAGAGGCTGGACCTGTCAGGAAACAACCTGACCACCCTCCCAAAAGGACTGTTTAAAGACCTGGATGGCCTTGGCCAGCTGTTGGTGCGAGGTAATCCCTGGCACTGCGGGTGCAATCTGCGTTGGCTGTATGACTGGCTGCATGGCCGCGGTAACACCATAACTGTCAGAGGCCTCAACTGTCATGGACCTGACAGGGTCCGAGATATGGCTTTGTTAGACCTTGCCAGTGAGATGGAGGAATGTGATGTCGTGAGGACGGCAGGGAATAGAGATAGAATAGGCGGAGGGGGGACTGATAGTTCTACCACCCAAACGCCACCACAGGGCTCTCTGTTCACCCTGCGTTCAAAGCGACCTGGCTCGGGGCTTCCTGACTCTGGCTTAGACTACACTCTCAGCAGCAGCGGCGTGGGCAAAAGTCTGGCTCTCAGTGTGAAGCCCCTCTCTCACAACAGCGTTCGTGTTACCTGGAGTGTGGCTCAGCCCAGCTCCTCCTTCAGGCTTAGCTGGCTCCGTCTCGGCACTGGGAATGCTATGGGGTCAATTACAGAAACACTGGTCCGGGGGGATCGTCGAGAGTACTTGCTTACCTCCCTGCAACCACGTTCCAGCTATATCATCTGCATGGTGCCCCTGTCTGCCAATTCAGAAAGCAAAGGGGCAATTTCTGGAGATGCGGACTCTGATGAAGCTCAGGTCTGTGCAAAAGCTGAAACGTCAGACGTCACCCCATCGGAGGAGGAAGATGGAGACAAGTCAAAGCACTTGACAGTGTTGCCTCTGGCAGGAATTATAGGGGGAGCAACTGCCATTGTATCATTGACTCTTATTTTCTGCGTATTCTGCTGGTACGGCCATAGGACTGGACACTTGTGCCCCCGTGACCACTATACCCGCAGCAGCTCTCGCAAAAGCAAGAACTACGATGATTACATAGAATCAGGTACAAAGAAGGACAATAGCATTTTGGAGATCCGTGGCCCAGGCTTCCAGATGACACCTATGGCAGCTTGCCAGCCCATGCAGCCTAAACCTTTACGAGAGGATTACATCATTCACACCATATTCCCGTCCAACGGCACAGGCCTGTACAAAGGTGCCCACCAGGTCTCTAATGCTGGACACAGCACCAACCGTGGATACAGAGAAGGAGGAATCCCAGATATAGACTACTGTTACACATGATGTAGTGTAGCAGGTCCGACCCACGGTGTTATTGCTAAACTGTATAGATGCACAATTTCCCTTCGCATGGACACTTCTGAAGCACCCCTCTGTGCCTTCTTCCTCTTCTGGTCTCCCATTCCAAACGACTTGCTGTTCAGTGCACTGAACGTATCCTGTGATTGAGTGGAACTGAAACCGGGTGGGAAAAGTTCACTGCAGGAATCAGTGGCAGTGCCCCAGGTGTAAACGCACAGCTGACTGTTTCCTCCACCGTCTTAGTAATGGCCTGTGTATGTTTTTGTTTCAGTACTTTCCCTGTGACAGGCAAACTGAGAATGTATTCACAAAAAAAGGTCAAGCTAGAGACACGAGTGCAGAGGTTTTCTTACCCACAACAGAAACTACAACCAATTTCAAAGAGATGAAGACATAATGAGAAACTGGGATTTCTGGTACTGTTCCCTGCTTGCTATCCATACATCAAGTGTAGTCTCATCAAGTCATCGTTATAAATGCCTCAATTACGCTATATTGATGTGCCCTGCCAGCTATCAAAGGAAAGGGCTTTGTAATGCTGTGAATTGTTCTCTTTCATACAACCCAATAACCACATGTCTTAAAGTAGGCTTGTTATTACCTTATTCAGTAGCTGGAAGGGTGAAGATCTTATCAGGGCTGGCGAGCCATGGTTTATACCTCTCAAGTTCATTCACATGCGACTGGTATTGTCGTGCGGCGTCAGACACGAGGCAGCACAAGTGTGTAATGTAGATACTTTACTTAGATACCGACTGGGCTGTGTTTGGAAAATTCTTTGCTGTTTTCTTTATCAGTGGTTTGTTTAGTATTGCAATCCTGCACAGCTATCTTTATCTATTTATTTTCTTCCTTATGTGATGTCCTTTGTCTCTGAGGTTGTTTGTCATTGCTGTTGATGCCTGGTTTTGATAAAGGATTTGTTGATGCTTACTGACGAAATGATGAGAATTGAAGAAAATATCCCTTTGGCTGTCTTCAGGTTCACATTTTCTTAAATTCAGCAGAGGGCACTCTTAATTACATGTGTTTTTATGATCAGCCTCCACATTAAAGGCTAGCCTGTCCATTGTTTTGGTGGAAAAAGTGGAAAAAATCTCACCCTGAACCCGGGACTTCTGTCGCTAACTTTACGTTGCTAAACAATTCCTTTACCGATAAGCTGATAACGGCATCAGTGAGGACACCAGACTGGATGAGACCCATTTGTGGACACTCCTGGGTCAGGAGGACGCCTTTGAAGTGAACTGGTAAATAAGATGTAACCCGGGACGAAACCGCAACACTGTTGACATGCACTGTGGAGCAGCATCTGAGCGCGGTTGGCTGAATTGACTGCTGGGGGCAGAGAAGGTGGGGGTGGTTCCTCAGCGGAGGGAGTTCATGATGTTTGTTTTAGCAATGTTAAAAGGTCTCCCCTCATTCCACCTCTTTTATTACTGAGCAGTACTAAAAATGTAAATGTATTAGCACTTAGCAGCGCGCAGGGATAAATGACAGGTATGCAGAGCTGGAGGAGACAAAAACATCTCCAGGCTGTGGGACTGACTTGATGAAGAAAAGAGAATTGATGGCTGTGGTGCGGTCGTGTTCACCCATGCATAAATCTATTTGTCATACCCTGCTTCTTCCCTTGGGTTTCATATTTTCCATCAGTTGTTTACTGCTGTTTGCCTCCAAAGGGGAAACCAGTTCTGCTTCCTTGACCGTTTTGTCTGCTAGAGTTTTACAATGGTGTCAGGCGAAATGTCAGTGGAATGTATATTTTCTCTCACAACTTAAGAATGACTGGGTCAACCCAACAACTTGACTCGCTAAGTCTGTTTTTGGGAGAGTGTTCACATAGTGTAATTACTATTTTACAGAGGCTCTATTGAAGACACGTCCATGCTCATCATTTGTATAAATAAAAACATGGCAACAGCCACGTGAATATTTTTTTTTTCCTGGTGAAATTATAGAAGCTAATGGTGCCATAATTTTGCGTACAAAAATGATGTGAACCTGAGATATGTGTGGAAATTCCTTTATGAGTTCATCTTCAGAGGGGATCAATAAACGTTTTATAATCTTGTTATTACTGAAAGCTCTCATTTCACATGACGCCAGACGAGAACATTTTTATAAGTGACGGAGGTATTGGCAGGGGATGAAAACTCAGCTCCAGAAACTTGCTTGAGCAAAAACAACAAGTACGTGCGCGCTGTTTTCATTTCACCGAATCCCTGGGAAGCAAAGGGATTAAAACTGCCAAATCCAGCCTGGGGTCCCTAACGAGCAAAGACATGCAGGAGCTGCAGTGTCTGACATTATGTTGACATGAAGCCGGAGAGTCCAGATGGGAAACTTGATAGTTCGGATGAAACGTCTGAATTAGCCTGTGAGTCTGAAGCTGAGTGATATCGAGATCGCGCCCTAACAGCCTGGGCAGCACTCGCAAGATGAAAGTTTAGTAGTGATGGGTCAGCTGCAAACAAAGCTCCCATCTGAGAGACAATTTGTTTACTCCTTGCAGCGGCCATCCATCTTTTTTAACTGCCACTAATTCCTGATCAGGGTGTTGGGGAGTGCTGGAGAACATCCCAGCAGTGATTAGACAAGAAGCACGGCTACGTTCAGCTCAGCCGCCCATCACAGGGCACACACACACACACACACACCTTTCACTTCCACACACACCGCTTTAATCGGCCCAATGTCTGTGTGTATGGGCTGGAACATGCAGATCCATCTTGCTTTGAGGCAACAGGGCGGTTCGGTGACGTCAGCAGACTGCAAGGACATCCAAGGGCAAGGACGTGAACTAAAAAGATAAGACAATTGGAGAAGTCAAAGGATTCGAGTGTCAAAGGATGTTTATTGTCAATTTTTCCCACAAAGACGGGGATATACAGAAGAATCAAGAGGCTGCTTCACTCCCTATGACAAAACAAATAGGAAAATGAAAGTAGTAGTGAACTAAAACGCTTTTAAACAACCAAACAGCAAAATGACTCCTAAGTTTTGAGGTGTTTTTTTATTTTCCTTATTATTTACCTTTTCTTTCACTTTCCTTCACCAAAGTCCTTTCCTGGTGGCTCCTACTGAGGATTAATGGAGTGATGTGAGGGCAGCAAGAGAGGAGAGAGGAAATGAGGAAAATGTTCTAAGAGAAATTGAGAGTATTATCGGAGGTGGGGCATATCAGGCAGCAGGAAGACCTCTGTTAAAAGGCTCTAATTTATCATTGCTTACGCAGAAATTAATCAAAGGTCCACCTTCACAGTAAGAATGAGCCAGGGGAAATGGTGAGCAGCAAACAGCCCACAGTTCAATCAAGCAAGGAGTGAGGAAATGGAAATAAGGCAAATGAGAAACAGCATAGGTCACTTCTCATCACAATGTCACTGAAAGGTGCCGCCATCACGTGAGCACCGGCGCTCGACAACCATCTCAGCCTGCAGAGGCGACAACAACAACTGTGGGCAATACAAATGCATCATTTGTTGACTGCAAAAGCCAGATTTTCACTTGTTTTACTTCCTCTTCAGTCCAAATAAGGCGTGATAAACAGTGTGTAGCCCAAAGACCAGCCAAAAGGCTCCATCACAGAACATTTTGCATTGTCATTACGAGGAACCTTGATTGAGTGGAAATTCAGAGTCAAGTGTGTAACGGCGACCAATTCTCCAGCAACAGAAGGTGACGGGATTATCACGTCCTCAGCATGCTGAAGCTTTAAAGCAACTTAATTAACTGTACTAGCTGTGAAACTGCACAGGCTGTGCATAAAGTAAAACTTTAAATGAGTAAAACTCATATATTTTATAGATTCATTAAAGACAGTCTTATAGATTTGTAATGTTTATTCTTTGAATTCTGATGACTAAGGCTTACAGCTAATTTAAACCCTAAATATATCGTCACAAAATGAGAGTAAGACAATCAAAAAACAACGATTTTTGTATAAACGTCATATAAAGTTGGCCACCTACTGTTGTAATCATCACAAAAAGTTCACCTTCAAGTACATTACATGAACTTCTTTTTTACTTTCACATACAGTTTGGAGACAAGGACCGAACTTTTACCCCAGTAAATTTGTTCTATAGACATTAATGATATGGAAATTTGCATGATGCAGAAAATGAAAACGAACACATTTCTCACACGTGCACAGATCAGATCCTTTACAGTTTAACATCGCCTGCAGGATTAAAGCCCATAATAATCCCAAATGTCTATTAAGGTTTTCTTTATCACGCTGTCAAATCACAGTCATCTTTGGCCCTAATGGGATGTCCAAAAAGCATCATAAATATCTGGGGTCGTTTCCTGTTCGTTCATCTGGTGACCTCAGAACTCTGTTGTGATTGGATCAAGAACGTGGTGTAACTTCACAAAAATACCCTCCTCAGTCTTGGGGGCACTTCGCCCTGACTAAAGGGAGGCACAAATGGAAGGGGAAGAGGAGCGCTCGGTGCATCATGGGAACCTTCTATGATGGAGCACCGCTGCGTTACTGTTCTGTCATGATGCCACCGGAGAGCAGAAAATGTTCTTTTGGTTCGGCCATTTTCCTCCTGATGCAGCCCATGAAAAAAGAGGCCACTCTGGAGTCAGACATAATCCCTGCCCTTGAGGGCACTAGCTGAGCTTGTTAGCTAAAGCCCACTGGTCCGGCTGCGGCTGCAGAGCAGCGTTCTGCATCGCTGGGCCTCATCTGCAGTAGGCACGTGCACAACATGTCCTGAAACAGTAGGAATCGAAAGCCCGCCTCAGCTGTTAGAACTCTGTTTTAGAACTCTTCAATTCTCTGATAAGTGGTGCTGCTGTCACTGTGTCCAGAGATCCGTCCGTCCCAGGTTCTCAGGGGCACTGCTGCATTGTGTGTTTGTGGTGCGTGTGCATTCCTGCTCTATTGAATGCAGGAGCAATTTACTCCAGAGGTGTTTCAGAATTTCTCCCAGGAGAAATGTTAGTGAATTACTGTTGCCGCAGTCATTTACAGACATAGGTAGCTCGGCATCTGTGGGGAGTGCTCTATTCATTCTGAAGTGGATGTAATCACTCTGATGTGGCTCAAATTACTGAGGTGGTGCTCTAAGAAGGAACTAAATCGCATTTGTAGCCAGGATGTTTCACAATTAGATCAGAAGAAATGACTGTTGCATTTGTTCAGAATGGGCTGGGATGCTAAACGCACCGCACGGTCACGTCAACCGCCCCCACCCCAACAATAAGCTAATGTCACTCTGAGAAGTTGCATGCTGACTGGATTGTGTGCAACGCAACCACTTGTGTTATTGTAAGAAATAACAATGGGCGTAAATCAATCATGTTGCTGGGGTCTGTTCCAAGAACCAGATTCAACTTTCGTGCTTTTTCTTCATGGCCTTCACACACTCTGGCTCCGACGGAAACGTTCTGTAAAATGCAAATTTGATTTCTCTATATGTGTTTATCACTGCTGGTCCTGCTGAGGTTTGAGGCGAGGTGGAGCAGATTCCAAACAAAGACCAGAAATGTGCACGAGGAAGGGGCGGAGCCAAGTAGACGCAGGTGAGCAGCACAGGGTGGTAAAAGAAACACTGCAAAAACAGCGGGCGCGGACCATGAAATCCACTCATTATCCCATTTCTGGAGTTATCAGATTATTCGCATATTATGTAATAGGCTTTATCAGATAACAGCAGTAATCTGATAAAGCTAATTAACTCTAACCAACACTACAAAGACCTTTGGACTCACCTTTATAAATATTTCCATAATCCACACAATCTTCCCTATTTTCTATCTGCCAACCTTTAATGTGAGCAAACATTTGTATTTATGCACAATTAACGTGTTTTACAAACCTTTAACAATTAAACATCTAAGATAAGTGATGTATTTGGTGTTAGCATCAATGCTAAAACACTAACAGGAAAGTGAGTCTTTGCCAACGTTTGAGCTGCAAACAGCTGTGAAATGAGCTCTTATGTTCTCCACATCTGGCCCAGCAGAAACAACATCACTCATCACTGATGATGAAGCTGCAGCGTTATCGATCACCAGGCATGCCTGGAGGGCCTGGAAGACTCGTAAGTCTCGCCTGTTACTTTTAAACCAAATGTGTGTCTTTGGCAGAATTTGTCTTCTAATTTTCTCCGCTTTTTATCTTCAAACCCGAGCTGCTACCAGGCTGTGACACGTGCATTGTTATGGAAAATTTGCAGCGTCTAGTCGTCTTAATCTCAAGGGTTATTCTGTCCGCGCTGCAGATCTGGCAGCGCGTTTAATCATCTGAGACACGAGTGGTGCTGTGATATTGTCGACAAAGCTGCTCTGATCAAACACCTCGCAGGTAGGTGGCACTGACACGTCCCTTTAATGGCTCATCTCCCTCCGCTCCGGCGGAACTCTTAAGCAGCTCGGTTTTTAGCTCCCGCTCTCAACAGTGTGGTGGGAACGCTGGAACCTGGAGCAGGTATTAAACCAGCAGCTGGTTGCTACCTGCCTGCTGGACTGACATTGAAAGGTCAAGAACAATTTGAGCTCGGTTAACCCGAACTAGCCAGAGCTGCCGGATCACAGATGGCTCGCTAACTCGCACAGCTGCTGTACGCTGCGATCGGATCGAGCGTTGTCCTGCGGCTTCCTCCTTCTGGATCAAAAGACTCCATCCTCCCTCCACAAAAGAAACGTAATCCCAGATAATGAGGTAGGAATGGTTTATTTTCACCGATCGGAGGATCAACTTGTCATCAGATCGCCGATAGATTGTAAGGAATGTTAGATTCCAGATCATGAGAACCCAGTCATCAACACGATTCCCAAGAACAAGAGGACCAGGAGAAGATGGAGCAGAAGAGACTCTCTTTAAGATCAAAATCGCTCGTGCTCTGCGCTCGGCTGCAAGATGCAGAGTTAAATCTCAGGCTCATTTGGCTTAATTAATGCTCACAGCAACAATTACACGGCTTGCCTTCTTTTTAAGGAGCTTCGGTGACTTTTATGCTTTCTGGGCATAAAGAAGAGTTCACCTCCAGTGTAAAACAGCACCATGACAGACCTGATTTCATTCATTAACTGACAAACGAGCAGCTTTTGCAGGCACCCCAGTTTCCTCCCACAGTGCAGAACCAGAACCGCGTTCTCCAGTGCCGGACTGGTGACCCGGCCAGGGATCTTTCCACTCACACTGTGGCTGCTGGGATCGACTACAGATTGACCCTAATTAGCTCAAACTAATGCGGTTAACAGAAAATGGATGGATGGATGGATGATTTAATGAGAGCAATTCTATACTATCCACATTTTACAAGGTGATGTTTACATTAATAATAGAGAACAAAAAGAATTAAATAAAATAATGATACAATTTTCCAACCAGCGTTTGTAGCTAAAAATCTAATGTGCCTTGAATCTGTTAAATGCTAATGTCAAATGTTCAACCCCGCTGGCCTGTAAACATGCAGCTTAAACCAGCCTCAGCTATGGCTGCATTCTCCACGTCGCTCTAATTAAAAGATGAAGATCGTTAGAGATTAACTGATGATACCCCACAGCATCAGCCGTTGTCTTTTATCGAGGTTACATACTGTTGGCAATCAATCCGAGCCGGGGTGGAGCCCGCTCTCTGATGCTTTTTACAGGGTTTCTAATATTTCATCATAGGATCTTCATGAGAGCTTTATCTTGTACTCGCCGAGAAACCACCGCCAGAGAGTGTCAATTTAATTTAGTGTCTCATAAAGCAAGGCCCTTGGAGATTTTAATGGTGATTGTAGACCATCCAGATAACCAATAAGAATGGAGTGCTGGCATAGGGAGGAGATCTTCCCTCTGCATGGTTTCACTCCTCTGCATGGCTTATTTGACGCAATGTGGAATATTACAAAAACTCCTCCTCCTCTCACTGCTACTGTTGCTGCTGCTGCGACTACTACTGCTACTGCTACTACTGCTGCGACTACTACTGCTACTGTTGCTGCTGCTGCGACTACTACTGCTACTGCTACTACTGCTGCGACTACTACTGCTACTGCTACCACTGCTGCGACTACTACTGCTACTGCTACTACTGCTGCGACTACTACTGCTACTGCTACTACTGCTGCGACTACTACTGCTACTGCTACCACTGCTGCGACTACTACTGCTACTACTGCTGCGACTACTACTGCTACTGCTACTACTGCTGCGACTACTACTGCTACTGTTGCTGCTGCTGCGACTACTACTGCTACTCTTGCTGCTGCTGCAACTACTACTGCTACTACTGCTGCGACTACTACTACTGCTACTGTTGCTGCTGCTGCGACTACTACTGCTACTGTTGCTGCTGCTGTGACTACTACTGCTACTGTTGCTGCTGCTGCGACTACTACTGCTGCTACTGTTGCTGCTGCTGCTACTGCTACTACTGCTGCAACTACTACTACTACTGCTACTGTTGCTGCTGCTGCGACTACTACTGCTACTACTGCTACTACTGCTGCGACTACTACTGCTGCTACTGCTACTACTGCTGCGACTACTACTGCTGCTACTGCTACTACTGCTGCGACTACTACTGCTACTACTGCTACTACTGCTGCGACTACTACTGCTGCTACTGTTGCTGCTGCTGCGACTACTGCTACTACTGCTGCAACTACTACTACTACTGCTACTGTTGCTGCTGCTGCTACTACTGCTGTTGCTACTACTACTACTACTACTAATAATAATAATAATATAATAATAATAATAATAATAATAATAATAATAATAATAATAATAATAAGTGTGGATACAGGTGTCAAAATTTGACCTTTCCCCCCCTTTCATTACTTTGAATGAAAAGCCATGTATGCGCGTTGCATGTTTTTCATGTGTCACTGGTGATCTTTCATGTCATCCGTCCCTCTGCTGTCTGATGGAGACCGTCTGAGTGCTCCAGACCTCTCAGGCTTTTACTGGATTACAGCCTCCAAAATTAAATACAGGCACGTGCAACGCTTGGGAGGAAAACCGAGGATTTAGAGGAGGTTGGGGTGATATCGCTGTTTCTGACCTTTATTGGGAGCAACATGGATGAGAGCATCCCTCTAAACACACACACACACACACACACACACACACACACACACACACACACACACACACACACACACACACACACACAGGAGCCCCCACATACATTTCCCCGTATTGATTAGTTGGGAAAAAGGGTTGAGGTCAGCAGGCATACGTCTGAATTTCTTTCTCTCTGTCTCTCACACTCCATTTGTCTCTGTCTGATTCAATACTCTCCTTCCCCCATCAGGGGGCCATGCTTCACCCACAGATCTGTGACTCCCCCCCACCACAGCCGCCAGTGCCTGACCCACTCTCGCACTCTGCGTTTCTTTTTGTCCCTCTCGCTTGCCCTTCACTTGACATACATAAATCAATCAGTCGGTCCCGTTTCATTCAGGGCCTGATGGATTTGCTTCTGAGCCGCCGTCCTGATAACACAACAGTGTAATTACATTTCAAATTGGATGACGTGGTGATGACTGTCGATTTGATTTCGCTTGATTTTCCCGGGGAACGCGCAAATGTAAAAGAGAAACAAACAGGCACAAATAGAGATCATTTGGTTGCCTGAGTTGACTCTGAAATGTAGAAAATACTTTTCATCTTGGGGAGCCGGACCCCTACTGAGGCGCCAGATTGATTTAGCCACATTCTGCAACCAGGTATCACAACTGCCTTGTGCTTTATATTGTGCTGCTGTTAGATAAGATGGATGCCTGAGACATCCAAACCAGACTTTTATCAAGTTTTATTTCTCACAAAATAATTATTTAGCAACAGGGTCTGTAGCTGTTATGGTTGGATTGATCCGAAATCCAATTATTTTATGCACTGCGAAATTAAGATTGATGTGTGCATGACTGCTGTGAAAATCAGGCAACGTGCAACTTGCAATGAGATCTTTGGAAACAGATGATGCCCTGCCAGTGCAGAGAAATGCTGCTTCTCCCTCAAGATTGACAGAGCTGCAGCTTCCATGATGAATCCGAAGTACAGGTTGTAGCATTTTCGAGAGCTTCTGCTACAGTATATTAAAGGCAGCCTGCTTAAAAGATATATCCTCAGCGCCCCTGATTTAGAGTCAATCCCCAGCAGGAACATCAGAGAACAGACTCATTTAACAAGTCGTGCCTGAATCTTAACGCTCTGCCTCACAGATAGAGCTGATAGCTGATCGATAGTCGCCAGACTCAATCAATCACTGCCCACCCCCTGCTAACCTCGCTTCAGACCTATAGCTGCATCAACTCCAGGGCTGATTTGTCCTCCAGTGTCTCTGTCATTTGTCTTTGCATTTCCCGACTATCTGATGGCTCTGGTGCGTTTCAGATGCCCTTTTCTCGCGTCCTTACCCCCCTCTGTGATTTATACCTGTCCATGCTCATCACCAAAGTTCATCCTCATTTAGAGGCAGGCAGCGATCTGAAGCTCTTCTGTCTGAAATGTTCTGTGTTCTTTGGGTTTTAGGATCAGGAATACATATGCAGGGTGTGTGTGTGTGTGTGGGGGGGGGGGGGGATTTGTGTGCAAATTAATTCAGTGCATTTTAAATTTTGAAGGATGTAGCCTTGAAGAACTTTTCATCCCTGCTGCATAATTTTATTCATGCATTAGAGCTGGTCAGATGTACAGAAAATGTTGGACTGCAGCCATTTTTTTTTCTTTTTCTGCTTTTCCAATTTCTGATTTGACTATCATTTGTTTCCTCCACAGGCAATTCCCAGGTGCACTGAACTGTGAACGGGGAAAAAAGTGTACCCTCATTCTGAAATCTATGCACGGACATTTACACACATAAGCATGCAAGCCTACCGCAAAGACAAAAAGTCATTATTATGGATGAACAGGCAGCAACATGCCCATGTCGATGTCATTGCTATGCATTAAAAAAAAAAAAAACTGCTTGTGTTTGCAGCAGTGAGCATTTCTTATCTCGCAACAGCAGTAAAATTTTAGGTTTAATGATCATCTGCTGTATTTACAGGTCCTCTCAAATGCTTGACAGCCATTTGTTTTCATACTTAATTCATTTGCTGCAGGATCCACTCAAGTCAGACCCAATGATTTTTCTCACAGTGAAAATATGGGCACAGGCATCCGAGCATGAAAACAAAGGCTGCACCACTTTCACAAACATCTGTTCTTTTGCGACATTTCCCATTTGTAAAGTCATGATTGACAATTGCAGTTATTGATTTTTCTTTTTTTCTTGTTTCCTAAATCACATCGTTTTCTCTCCTGCTGATGAGGGACCGAGCTCTGGGTTTGTAACAGACTTCAGCATCAATTATAGCTGATACCTCATATCAGCTATGATATGCAGCACCCCCTCTGCTGACTAAACACATTAACTGCAGACTGATGCAAACCCATTAAAGGAGCCGAGAGCAAAACCAGCAGCTGTTTCTGCTGATGTTTTGTAAGGAAACAAGTAAATATGTTAGATGAAATTGTTACAGCCCAGGGCATTCACCATAAACATTAACAGAAAATTACACAGGGAATGGATAGGACGACAGAATACAAGGAAACTTTCTGAAGACATATCATCAGTCATTTTGTCTGCAGAGGGTAAAAGAGGTTTCATAAAAATAGCCTGACATTTACTGTGCATCAGAATACGGTGTGATCAGTTATTATGCTGCACTGGTCAGTATCCTTACTCACGTATATCAAACGCTCACCTAGAAGACTAATACCGTTAGGTATCCCGAATAGGTGTTTTGAGCACTTATTTGATAATTTGTCTTGCTTTGTCTTGCTTGTAAAATTAAAAGAAAGTGATGTACATAGTAGTGTTTGGGATCATAAACAGCGCTTTTCCTTCTTGAGAATGTGCATAAATGGATGAATAGTGAGCTATATGCGAAACGATTTATTATATTATCTTTTTAAAATAAAGGTGCCGTTATCGGCAGGGTGCTGAGAACACTCCAGCCCTGTAGATGGCAGAATGACGTAACTGATTTAAAATACGCACGAAGAAGAACAGAGACAAGCGGAAGAGACGTGGCACATAAACACAGAGAGGGAGTAAGCAGCTAACTTTTCCAGTGACAGCTCGTTCGAGAACCTCTGAATTAATTTGATAACGACTTATAAATGAACACACAACACTGCCTGAGACGGAAGGACCTTAAATAAAGTCCATGTGAAAGGTATAACCTATAACCGTTCGTTTTCATTTGAACTTCCTCAACTCCTCTAGCTAAATTAGCACGCTAGTGCTATTCCTTAATAACTTCCGGCTAAGTGAGCGGCTAATGTTAGCTCATATAACCTGTCAAACGTGTTACCTTTTACAGGAGACGTTGTCAATAAAGTTAGTTTGGGGTAAATTCTGCTCAACACCGCTGTGATTTGTTCGATACTATGACACTATAAATTTCCTACGAGAATAGTTTAAAGGGTACGCGCAGAACGTATATATCACGACAATATTATTCAGCGTGTCCTGCTGGTTCCACTCATACCCACTTGGTAAGCAACGAACTGAGCCTATATTATCTTGATTGTGACAATGTGACAATCAGGTTGATTTGCTTTCCTTGTTTTTTATCCACTTTAACTATTTAACCACGGTGTCGGACTGTACACCCATTATTGGTCACACGACAGTGTTATCCAATGCTTGTTGTCAACCAACACAGGCGGCGATGGGTCTCTGCAAGTGTCCGAAGAGAAAAGTGACCAACTTATTCTGCTTTGAACATCGTGTTAATGTGTGCGAGCATTGCCTCGTCTCCAACCATAACAAGGTCAGTGCATGCCTCAGTTTTAGTAGTTTTATGTAGTTTTATGCTGGTCCTGTCTATATCATTAAGGGTTTGGATTTAGAACCACACTACACAAAGCCATTAGGAACATATTAAACGTGGCTTCATATTTATAGAGCTCTCATGTTGTCCAGTTGATATTTGCCTTAGTTTCTGCTTTGCTGTTATTTTGTGTTTTAATGATGTTGATTTGTGCATTTCTGCCTGTTGTCCTTCAGTGTATAGTCCAGTCTTATCTGCAATGGCTTCAGGACAGTGATTACAACCCAAATTGTTCTCTGTGCAATGATCCACTGACAGCTCAAGACACTGTCAGACTGGTCTGCTATGGTGAGATCATCCAGTTACTTTTTATTGAATGCGAATGTGTAATGTCCACAGTTAATGTGATGAAAAATTGCTGTGCCCATCTGTAACCCTGTCATGAAACATGTTCTTCCCTGTCCAGATGTTTTTCACTGGCACTGTCTAAACAATTTGGCATCTCGACTGCCCCTCCATACGGCTCCAGCAGGATACCAATGTCCTGTCTGTCAGGGTCCAGTGTTCCCCCCTCCTAACCTGGCCAGTCCAGTTGCTGATCAGCTGAGAGAGCAGCTGTCATCTGTCAACTGGGCAAGAGCCGGTTTAGGGCTGCCTTTGGTAAGAATCTGTTGAATTAAATGTTTTTTTACTATGGATGACAGAATAACTTGATGAAATCAGGTAAAAATCTATCTATCTATCTATCTATCTATCTATCTATCTATCTATCTATCTATCTATCTATCTATCTATCTATCTATCTATCTATCTATCTATCAAATATTGGTTGTGTCTAAATGATACCTGGATGCAGTTTTGTTTGATACATTAGATATATTGTGATCAATAACAGGTTGAGGAATCCATTGGGGTCCATGAGGAGACCACAGCGAATGACGTCACAGATTATACTGACTGGTCAGCTTATGAAGGTGAATTTTAGTATTTACTGTTCTATTTTAAGCATTTTGTATCAATGTTAAGTGCTATTAAGAATGTCTTTTTGTTCCTGCAGCACAAGAACAAAGCAGCATTTACCCCAGCCATTCTTATAACGCCAACAGCAGCCCAGCACCACCTGTTACCGCGCAGAAACAGGAAGATCATGCAGGTTCTCGTGATAACGGGACCCAGGAGCAATCTGTGGTCAACTTTCCCACTGGCACTAGTGACACAATTACAATACACTCAGGTAAAGCTAAGAAAAACTGTAGATGTGCTTTAACTTTAAAATCTAAATTTGTCTCATTGTCTTCCTTCACATGTAGATTTTAGTTGACTTGTGTGGAAAAAAAAAAAATTAACTTTTTCTTGTTGTTCAGCATCATCACCAAGAAAGATTTACGACACTCGGGACAACAGTCACAGCTCTGTCACACAGATTGATTTTGATGACGACAAATACAGACGACGACCAGCTTTAGGTTGGTTTGCTCAGATCCTGAAGTAAGTGTTCTGTTTTATATCTTAATCTTCATACAAATCTCGTAGCAGCTCTGATTATTTATTTATGTATTTCCAGAAATCGCACTGGTGGAAAGCGGAGTTCTTTGTCATGGAAACAGAGGGTCTTCATGCTTCTTCTTGTGGGAGTTTTGGGATTCTTTACTTTGATAATCATCATGGCGAAACTTGGACGAGCCTCTGCTGGCTCAGATCCAAATTTGGATCCTCTTCTCAACCCCAACATCCGTGTGGGCAAAAACTGAAAACAAGCATTAGTACTTTCACTCTGTTACACACTACAACCCTGAGCGGCACTTGTGCTGTGCTGTATATTATTATCCCAGCTGGGGGCGCTGTTTATCCGAAACACAATGGAACAGAGAGACACTGCAGCCCAAAATGTGCATTTGTTGGTTTTATTCATTTATGCCCGGCTGCAGGAACAGACTATCAATTTATGGAATCACAAATTTTAGTTGTGATACAAACAAAGGTGACCAAGACGGTTCATACCGCCAAACATTCTGTAACTGTTGCTTTGTCGAGACGAATGATTGAGAGGGGTATTATTTATATTTTCAGTTACAGCTAGTATTTGTGACTTTTTTTTCTTTAGGTTTGTTTGAGAATAAAACACTGGCTATATCGGGGGGGGGGGATCTTTTGCTGGCAGAAAAATAATTGAACTGTAAATTATGTGGAGATCTAAAATAATGCCTGAATTGATAACAATTCTTGAACAGATTTGAAGGCATTTTGCTTCTCTTTGTAGAGAAGCTCAGAACTGGAATCAGATGTAACCAACTCATACAGTAGTGCTTTATGGACAAATCTAAAACTGAGTGCTTTGCTTTTAGATTTGCAACACTGTATGTACATTCTGTTGGTGTTTGTTGATTGCTTATTAAATGGGAATATTAACAGGTGTCATTATTACGTTTAAACCAGTTGAATTTTTGACTTGACAAATAACACAACGGCTTTAGTTCTTTTGGGAATGGCATCGATCCTTAAACTGAAAATGTTCTTTTATGACATCGAGGATGAAGCCTGATGAAGAGACTAAATGGTTCTTGGTCATTTCTCCATTGACCTTTGGCTCCCCCTAGTGGAGCATCAAGCTACCTGACAATCTGGGTCTTTGGAATTAACAGACTTCATTATAAATGAGTAGTTAATAAGACCCTCAGTTTCAAAGCCAGTGATCATTATAAGGAAACTCAAACTACTTTTTAAAATAAAACAAATCCCTTCAGTTTGTCTTTATTTGGTTTGAAATTGTAAAAGCCACCATTTGTTTTTTCTTTATTAGATAAAAGTTCTTGACAGATGGGATTTAAAATCTCACAATTTCAGGGGTTAATAGCATGTTTTGACCTTGAATGATCCTAATCACCCTGCTGTGATATCTGGAGATAAACATTAGAGGGCAAAAATCTGCTGTTAACTGTTGTCTGCTAATGTGCATTTACAATTCATCTGTTTATCAATGTTCAATAAAAGCCAAACCTTTGCACATTTCAAAGGTTTTCAGTAAACAATTCCAGTAACAATACAACAGTTAGTGGTGACAGTGAAACCTTGCGTGATGCAACTTTGTCATTAAGTGTCATGTGAATCAACACGTGCCCGTATGTGCTGCCTCATCTATCTTTCCATTGCATTTGCCAAACTGTCACTGCAGGGTTGTTGCACCATTGATTGTTATTGGATCTGAACCACATTACATCGATTTAGGGAATGCTGCCAGCAGCAATGACGTCACATGTTACAGCATTGTTAGTATGAAAGACCGGAAAGACCAACAGCAGCTCTTATATAGTCTGACAATATATTCTAATGATCCCAGATGATAGATTTAATCATTAAACTATTATTCATATTATTCATTATCCAGTGCTGTGACACAACGGGCAATTTATGATCAGTAAATTAATGCTGTGTAATTAAAGTGTAAGTGAACAGTGACTTGATAATGAACCACTGAATTCATCTACATTAAAGTAAAGTAAATTACAGTTTTACAAAGGGGAAAAAAAAGAGATTTTGGTTTACAGTTGATGCCGCATCAACAGGAAACACTTCAGCAGCTCTTTACCGATAAGGTTATTCTGATCCTGTTTAATATGTTGAGTTAAATGTGCTTAAATTATCAACATATTTGCCAAAATATCACAGTCCAGTACAACTCACACCACTCGGTAGGTCCGTCTTTACATCTGCGTGCTGTGTTCTACGTGACCTCGGGGCCTCTCTGTGATTGGGTGGACAGCAGTATATATTGATGTGTTGGTGAGTTTCAGCATCTGCTTCACAGTCCAGTCAGAAGGTGAATCACAGATGCCGCAATCCAGCGCAACTGGTTAAATGGGCATTGCTGTTGGTGAGTGCCGAGCTTGAAATGTAAACTTTTTATGTGTTATTTATAGCAGCATTTGTAACAGTGATCTTACTTGTGCCGTTCACAATGGTATTTTAAGAACTTGCAATGCTTTTGTGTTCCCTCATTACCAGTTCTCTGTGGGCGACTCCCAGTCTGCAGCAACACTTGCCGGGAAGCTTGACCAGACCTCCAGAGGAGTCAAAAAGCAGAAAATGTGTGACCACCAGCTGAAGGAACACAGCCACGGGAGGATCGCTGACCCAAGACCGCAACAAATGAAGCAGCATCACCAAAATCCAGGCCACCATCGGCACCGTGACCAACGGATACGGCACAATTCAGACGGCAGCGAAAGTCACGAGTACGTTTACATGCTTGGAGTTTGTTTTTTATTGTATGTTTATACTTGGGCTCAGTTTTCATGTGACACTCAACTGTCTTCCTGCTTAAAATGGGAAGTTTAAATAGTGTTAAACCTACATGGAAAGTTTCCCCAGGGGCTGAAAATACCACCGCATTACACACGCCAAAATGTCTATTTCTTTCTGTTTCTGTTAATCAGCTGGCTAACCCTGACCCTAGGACATACTCTCAATAACAGAATATCGTCAATATCACTTCATTCACGTTTAAAGTTATAATAGTGAGAAACACACAAGAACCAGAGATCTCATTTTTATCAGTTGATCAGGGATCAATGACTGTTGACCCAGGACATTTGTGCATTAGGAATGGAATTCAAAAAAGTGATAAATCAAATAAAAAGGACCGTTATATCTGGCATGTTTTCTGTTTAAATAGCACAAACTCCACAGCAGATGACAGCATTTTCAGCGATCGTCCTGTTCATCAGCAGAAGTGTGAGGACGTTCACCATCGCGAACACTCTCATCATTACCAGCAAAGACAAAACCACCGGCACGCTTCACGTGCAGAGACTTTATCCAGTTCCTCCACTGGTTCCTCCTCATCCTCTTCCTCAGTGTCCTCCTCTGCTTCCTCTTTCTCCTCCTCCTCTTCCTCCTCTTCTAGCCTGTCATCTGACACCAGCAGCAACTATGTAGATCCGTATTCAGTAAAGAAGTCAAGGCACTCACGGTCCTGCACAGACATCTCCAGGAAACACAAATACTCTGAGGAGGGGGATGACACAGCTCCCCTAATAGATCAAAATAGTTGTCCAAACAGGCTCCCGGACAAGGAGGACCAGAGGAAAGCTAAGTCTCATGGTGGTTCTCCTCAAGGTACTCTGAAAAACACAAAAAAGATAGCAAGAGGTTCTGGAAAAAATGGCAGCTTCCGCAAAGCTAAATCCATGGAGGCTCTGTCCAGACCGAAGGAGAGAGACTGGCCAACTGATGAAGATGAAAGTGGAGAAGAGAAGAAGAAGGGTGAAGCTGTGACAAATGTAATGAAGGAGAAAAAGAAGTTCTCAGCCTTTCTTAATGAGATTACCCGACAGGTGCTCAGCCCCATGAGGCTCACTACTCTCGGGGTTACCGATGCTCAAAGGGCCTCTGTGGGATCTACCAGATCAACCGGGAGAACGGAGAAGACCAGACAGCAGAAAGGTCTTCCAGCTTGCACAGACTCAAGCGGCTCCAGCAAATATTCCCACGCTAGAAAGCAGTCCAGCAGGTGCTCCCACTCCACCCAACCGTCCCATTCCCAATCCTTCCACCATGGCCATCGAACTGCAGACTCTTTCCATCACCAGGCCAGAGGCTCTGCTGAGGCAGGCAGCATGAAGAGACGCCACTCGTGGTCTCAAAGTCTTCATCACCGTTCTCATTCACCCTCTATTGAACACCACTATCACCACCAGGATGATGATCATCACACTTTTGGTCATCATCACCACCACCACAGGGATCACCATAACACTGGCCATCGCACTAGGAGTCGACACCACAGTCCGAACTGTCACTACAGAGATCATCCCCATGCAACTCATCTTCACGATCCTTACCACAGAGACCATCATCATCACTACTGCACAGAAGGCCACCACAGTCCAGAGCATCGCCATTATCATGGAGACCACCACAGTCCAGGTCATGGTCACCATCATAGGGACCATCACATTCCAGGTCATCGTGGTCATCATGAAGAACATCATTGTTTAAATCGCTACCATCACCATGGAGACCAGTACAGTTCAGGTCATCATCATCATGTTAAACATAAAGCCCATCACCGTTCGGACCATTGTGGGCATCATGAAGTCCACCACAGTCCAGGCCATCATGGTCATCATAAAGACCACCAAGGACCAGGGCAGCATCATCATCATAAAGACCACCATCATGGACATCATGAAGACCACCACAGACAAGGTCATCATCATCACCACCAAGAAGACCATCACAATCCAGGCCATCATGGTCATCATGAAGACCAACATGATCAACATGATGACCAACATAGTCAAGGTCATTGTCATCAGAATAAAGACCACAACAATCTAGGCCATCATGAAGACCACCATAACTCATGGCACCACAAAGACCACCACAGTCCAGGCAATCATCATCACCATGAAGACCATGGCCGGGGCCACCTGCATTATTATGAGGATGATCAAAGCTCAGTTCAAAGTCATCATCATCATCGGAACTATGGAGACCGACACGCTCAAGTTCACCATCGTCACCGTGAAGACAATATTTCAGGGCACCATGAAGACCACCACAGTATTGGCAACCGGCACCACCATGAAACTTCTGGTCATCATCATTCTCATCGTAGGGACCAACAGAGTTCAAGCGATCATCACCATGAAGATGACCATAGTTCAGACCATCACCGTCCCCATGAAGAGAACCACAGTTCAGACTGTCAGTATCAACATGGAGATCAACACAAATTGGGCCATCAGCATCACCATGAAGACCATCAGAGTACAGACCATCAGCATCACCATAAAGAACGCTTCATCGCAGGCCATCAGCATCACCATGACGACCACCAAAATACAGTCCATCAACATCACCATGAAGACCGCCACCCTTCAGGCCATCATCACCACCATGAAGAACAACACAGCTCAGTCCATCAGCATCACCATGACGACCATCAGAGTACAGACCATCAACATCACCATGAAGACCGCCACACTTCAGGCCATCATCATCACCATGACGACCACCAGAGTACAGGCCATCAACATCACCATGAAGACCGCCACAACTCAGGCCATCAGCATCACCATGACAACCACCAGAGTACAGGCCATCAACATCACCATGAAGACCACCACACTTCAGGCCATCAGCATCACCATGACAACCACCAGAGTACAGGCCATCAACATCACCATGAAGACCACCACACTTCAGGCCATCAGCATCACCATGGTGACCCCCAGAGTACAGGCCATCAACAACACCATGAAGACCACCACACTTCAGGCCATCAGCATCACCATGGTGACCCCCAGAGTACAGGCCATCAACAACACCATGAAGAACACCAATGTACAGGCCATCAGCGTCACCATGAAGACTGCCAAACATCAAGCCACCAGCATCACCATGACAACCACTCCTGTATAAGCCATCAGCATTACCATGACGCCCACCAAAGTACAGTCCATCAGCATCACCATGAAGATCACCACCTGTCAGGCCATCAACATTACCATGACGACCACCACAACTCTCGACTTCCGCATCACCATGACAACCAAATTGAAGGCCATGGTCAGGACCACAGTCATCAGTATCAACCTGAAGATGACAACAGTCATAATAAGGGCCACCTTGACTCTGTGGCCCCTCAGCTTGTCTCCAGGAACAAGGCTGATGACCTTGCCGGGCTCCCTGCCGACAGTCAGCATTCACCTAGGAAGTTAGATTCGTCCAGGAATACAAGCAGCCCCCCGAGTCTGGAGGAGGAACGAACAAGCTTTAGTGGCTCCTCATTACATAAGGTATGACAGTTCTCTTGGAATTGACTCCAAACTCATTTATGGAACACCTTATTACAGTTTGTCTTTAAAGTGATTATTGGAAAGTCGATACTCGTCCCTGTTACGCATGCATGATGAACTGGTTGCGTAATGATGTTCCACTCATTTTCTTGCATATTGATTTGTGCAGCAGAGTTCATGTCACTGCCTGCGGTACATTAGATTAGTTATTACTGAACAATTGATTAGTTGTCTGGCACTCGTGGTAATCCAATTGACAGTCCCAAATTGATATTTTTTAGTGTTAGCCAAATGATCACCTCTTGTCAGTGTTTACATTAGTGTTCATGTACGCATAATATTCAATTCACCCTTTAAAATATTGTTTGTTTTGATACAGGAAAACACAGAAGAGCGGGGCACAACATTGTAAGTGTCCAATTTTAGTAAATATTGAGTACATACATTTTTAAAATTCTATAATTAATTTTAAAAATTTAGGTTAGTATAGCCCTTCTATATTGTGTAATCTATATCTATTTAGTAATTTTAATATTTTATATAATTTAATTTCTTCTTTGTTGGGGTTTAACTAGGACCTGGGTACCAAATTTAGCTCTGGATGACAAAAAAGAATGCTTGAATCCTTTATTTTCTTCTAGTTTTTTTTAAAAACCCGAAATCCAAATGACAGTAGTCATGATTGAAAGAATCTTTACTTTTTACAATCCCGTGAGGATTCCATAGTGAACCCTGACCTGCAGGTGAAACCAAGCGCTGTTTTATACCTGTGACAGGACGCTGCAGGAGCAGAATGTTGGTCTGCATCAGAGTCTGATGAAGACAGCGGTGAGGATGGAGTGTTTGGGAGAGGAGTTTGTCAGCAGCCAAAAGCTTCTGGAGGCAGAGCTTCAGAGGACGCGTTTGGAGCTCAGCAACCTGGCGGAACGATTCAAGAGGTATGTTTAAAAGGCTAATGGCATCTGAATACAGCAGAGTTTTGACTTTAGTGGGGGTTCGTATACAGTAACAGTCGTACACCACCCTGGTGTCTGTTCTTCAGGCTGCACGACAACTGCTCCACCACCCAACAGAACAACCACCTCCTCGAGCAGAAGCTTCATTCAGTGGTAAGATCGGAAACTTGGCTGCATTTGATGTGGAACTCCAGAGCTCTGGTAATGTCATGTGATCTATTTGCCAGACTCAGAGAATGGAGGGAGAACGCGAGCGGCTCAATCGGCGTATCTCGGCGCTAACGGGAAAGCTCGCTGATGCAAAGTTTTCCAGCCACGTGGAAGCATTTGATGTGAGATCTCTACTTACCTCTTTAAACTGATACAGAGCGATGGTTGAAAGATGTCTGAAGTCCTTTGTTTTATTTTTCTGTTAGTCGCAGTGACATGAACAGATGCACAGATACACATAAAATAGATCCAGTTTTATGATTCTACCCAACTTAGTCATTAATCTGATCAGTTTGTACACTCTACTTACTCTAGGTCACATCACTGCTGCACAACACTGATGACAATTTTCAGTCAGATGATGGCATTAACCGAATGGTTCTCCCCATGACTCCCCCTCCGGCTCAGTTCATGGACGGTGACGACTACGGAAAGGCCAACATCAGCCAGCAGGAGCAATCGCTGGGTTCAGTTCCAGAGGAAGAGGAATCTGACTGGTCAGAGATGGGAGAGGAGACCCCTCGCTTTATACTGTCAGGGTCAAACCGGCAACCGTGGAGATTCAGGGAAGGAGACATGGACAAAGACAGTGAGTCAGGAGGCGATGAATTCATACGACCGCATTCCCCGCGCCCACACCAGATACCCCATCTCCAGTTCACCATCCACAATGAGAGCCTCTCCGATGACCTGACAGGAGAGGCCACCTACAGGATCACCACCAGTTCGAACCTCAGCTCCACCATACTCATCCGCTCAGCGAGCTTGGAGGACCTGCCCATGGCGCGCCATCACACGCAAAAGGAGCTGAGAGACGCCGAGGCCATGATCGACCTCCATCACCGAGGGGACAAATCCGACGAGGACTTAGACAGTGACATCATCCATCACTGGAGGGGAAGCGGTGAAATGAACACCGTCGGGCTGCCGACGGACGGCAGAATGTCGGACGCAGGAAGCGGCAGCATGGCGAGTCTGCAGTCAGCGGAGAGGATGCTCAGCCACTTCATACATGAGCCCCAGAACAAAGCAGGAACCAGTCAGTGTGGGACCGAGGTCCACGGCTGGACAGGAGGAATACCAGAGGAAGGGCTGAAAGACGACCGAACACAACTGTAAAAAGACCCCAGAGTATTGATTTAGAACTGAAATGATCTAGAACCCAACTGTTTCATTGGTTCTGCCCCTGGCCTGATCATCCAGTCTGAGACGAGTTCACCTCACTAGTACTAGACTGGCAGCTTGTTTAGTTAACATTTTCCCTTTCCAAACTGAATTTGGCGCTTTCCTTAGTCTCTCAATTTAAAGAAAAAAAAACCCCATGTATATCGTAACTAATATAATTATGTTGTATTGATTTCCATTTAGTTACCTAAACTTTTATTTGTAAGTACAGTATATGTAATTGACTGAAGATGACATGTATTTAAACAGGCTTTTCTGTAGTTTCTACCGTTTCCTGCTCTCATTTAATGTCCGTATATCTGTTACATACAGATAGACTTTTCCTGCCTTTTACTTTTACTCTTTTTTGGTTTCGTGCATGGAAATAAAGAAAATTCTTGGGTAGCAGTCATTATATGTTGTAGTTATTGAAAGGTTTTCTGCCTGTATTTGTTCTTTAACAGCAGTCTCAGCTTATTACTACTGTATTATTAATAACATTTAGTAGAGCTGTAGCCTTGAATTGCCTTTTAAATGGTGTAGTGTCTTATGATAGGTAAACATCACTCTCCTCTTGTTACAATGTTGAACTAAGCAAATTGTATCCCTGCTCTAATCTAATAAATAGCAACAAACTACAATTTCACTGTATTATTGTTGTCTTTTCCCAGTCAATATGTGTCACACAGGAGAAGTTCTGGAAGATCAAATGGGGTGACAAAGAAATCCTGTATGCTGTGTGTCTGAAACTCGGTTAACTATTGAAGCGGTTTGGGTTCTGACTCTGGTGACATGAGCTCCATCTCTGCTGTGAACCTGAGCTGACCTGGATGAGAAGAGCCGATATTCAATCATAGATCTGTTCCCAGACTTGTCAGCTAAATGAAAAATAAACAGACATACTATTTATTGCTTTCATGCATCCTGCTGATGTTTTCTTTTGAGGTTGTGTCACTCAGTTTATGCTCCATAACAGCATCATCCTCCTGTCAGGTTTAATTTGTTCAGTTATTTGTGAGTCTCCATTGAGCGATGGGTGCTGAGCAGACAATGGCCTGGATTTCACAAACCAGTAAGAGGATAGGTAGGCATTAGTGGTAAGACGCTCCTACAGCAGCATCCAGGTTTGCCAAATCCAGTGTGCCATATCCAGTGTGTGGCACACTGGATGTTACATACTGGTCAGAGGATATAACTGGACTTTTTTCCTTGCACTTTCTGAAGAGGCACAAAGGTAAAATCTGAGCGCACGCACACGCATGCAAACACATGATTTTGCACTCTGAAGTTTATATCTTGAAGTACTCCAACATCAAATATGTTTGTTAGCAATGGACTTTTATGACCTATGTTAATTTTTGAAGAAAAGAAAAGAAAAGAAAAGAATACACAACAACAAGCGTGGCAGTTTGGCCGGGTTTATTTTTCAAAGTCACATTTGCGTTTTGTCACCTTCTACTTGCAGATAAAGCACAGCATCATCCCTCGTCGCCTCGTCCCTCTCCTTCCCCTATTCCCCCGGTAAGGCTCTGGTTACCTCGCTGCAGCCATGGTGGTGATGAAGATGAAGTTCCCCTTTCAGAAAAGGGTGAAGCTGGCTCAGGGACTGTGGCTGCTCTCCTGGGGTGCCACAGTGGCCGGAGCACTAACCTTTAGTCTGGGATGCATCCTGAAGACAGAGCTCCGCAGGAGGGCAGAGGTACCGTCCAAGTTGTTGTTGTTGCTGTTATTATTATTATTATTACTACTACGCAGATTGACTCTTGTGTTTGAACACAATCACAGTGAATAAAATATATATTAAAACATCTGATTACAAATGGATACAATGAGGCGTAAATCTAATTTTTACTTATACTAGTGTTTAGTGTGCTTTATATTTATCTGCAAACTTTTTTGGGAGCATCATTGAGAGCTGATACGCTCAGTAATAAATCCTGGAAGCAAGACAGACAGACCTGTGACCCACTTTGCCTCCTGAATCATCATTTCATAAACGAGGCTCTGACAGTCTTAGTCCGTCTAATCGCTGCTTCATAAGGCTTTAATCGCTGCACTGGTTCACGAGCAAACCCACTGTTTTAGATTTACACTTTCTTTTGAATGTGTTTCATGAAAACAGGGAAATTGCATCACGTAATAATATTAATACAATACAAATAAAAGAAACCCTCAGAGCTCTGTTCTGTTCATCTTTCATGAATGGAGGGTAAAAAGGGGCACATAAAGGACACAAATAGTTGGTGTAAGCTAGATTTTTAGGAAATGTTTAGTGCTTCTAAAAAACTCTAAAATTATCCTTTGCATAATTGCTGTGGACGACATAAGGGCTGATGAATAAAAGATGGGTTCGTCCCGATTGTGCGATGCTGATGAATGATTTTGGATCCTGCTGGGAGAGGGCCGAGGCCGCCTGCTCTCGTCTCAGAAAGTGCAGCTGTAGTTGTTGGTGGTTTAGGGGCAGTTGTCTGATTAAACCTGCACTGCTAAACTATGAGGAAAGGGATCATAATGCAAGTCACAGCTACACATGTTTTAATATAAGCGTGTGTATATGAAAGCTGAATATTTTGAATCTTTTAGCCTACATCACTGTCGTGATTCTAATTGTTGGCTCCAACAGTAAAATAAAATCTGTGTAGTTAAAAGATGTTTTCTGAGATTATCATGTTGCTTCCTTGTAGGTGATGGATAACTCTGACATACACATTGTTCCCAACACTCTCATGATTGTCGGTGTGGCCTCTTTGGGCATCAACTACTTTGCGTCAAAGATCTGTCAGGATGCCCTGGATGCAGGCCGATTTCCTCGTTGGAAAACCTTCTTGAAGCCATATTTTGCCATCTCCTCCTTCTTCACTGTCCTCATGCTGCTGGCTGTCATTATGAGCTATGTGATGAAGGGCAGCCTGGAGTCTTCTCTGAAGGTGGGCCTGAGGAACGGCCTTCGCTTCTACAAGGACACAGACACCCCGGGCCGCTGCTTCCAGAAACAGAACATAGATCGCCTGCAGATGGAGTTTCAGTGCTGCGGAAACAGCGACTTCAAGGACTGGTTTGAGGTGCAGTGGATCAGCAATCGTTACCTCGACTTCAGCTCCAAGGAAGTGAAAGAGTAAGATCATGATTGTGGAGGTGAAACGTGATTGAATATGACTAAAGTTAGCACATGGATGGTATTGACAAACCTGTACACATAGGTTTTTTTTAACTGAATCACCATCATTTGATTCAAGGCAAACATTTTCATTCTTCATGCTTTTACTTTGAAGGTAACACGATAACAGTAAATTGCACCACCCAATGCTGTTTTATCTGAGATGATATTACGTACACATCTGTTGCTTGCTAATAAACTCGAAACACAAATTTTCCTCTTTCCTGTAGCCGTGTAAAGAGCAACGTCGATGGCCGCTACCTGGTTGATGGCGTGCCGTTCAGCTGCTGCAACCCCAGCTCCCCGCGGCCGTGCATCCAGTATCAAATCACCAACAACTCGGCTCACTACAACTATGAATACCAAACTGAGGAGCTCAACATTTACCTGCGAGGTTGCAGAGAAGCCCTGCTCAACTACTACATGGGCCTGATGAACACCATTGGGGGAGGAGTGCTGTCAGTTTTCCTTTTACAGGTATTCCTAAAGCAATTTGGGAATTCTTTTCACTATAAGAAGCTCTTAATTCACTGTTTTAGAAGTGTACTTTATTTACTTCCATGTTGTCCTTTGGCGATGCCTTTTAATTGAAGTATTCTCCCGTTACACCTCTTTGACAGGGTTCCGTGCTGGTAAGCCTTCGCTTCCTGCAGACCTCCATGGAAGCAGTGGCAGGGAATGAGAACACAGAGATAGAAACAGAAGGCTATCTACTGGAGAAAGGAGTGAAAGAGACCATCAAGGAGTACACTGACCCCGTGCTGAAGTTCCTGCTGCTGAAAAACCAGGTGGAGGAGGATTCCTCCGACCCTGCTCCAGCTGATGTTCCAGCCACTACCTAAAACACACATTATGTATACAGACACATGTAAATATATTTTTTTTGCACCAAGTGGTCAATTTATGACGGAATGCTTCAATTTGAAAAGAGAGCAAATTCCATGACACAAATTTAAGGGATACTTTTTTTTTCTATAATCAGATGACAGAAAAAATGAATCCATACCATATTACTGTTCATAACCACCACACAATCTCATGCTCTTCCTGGGAGGTGATAGAATGGGAGGATTATGAGGTTGGATTAATTGATGTCAGTAATGCAGTGAAAGCCATCAAGTGTGTCCTCTCCCCTGACATCTTTGTAAAAGCTTTTAATCTCATTTATTAATACTCAACCTGCTGCCCTTGCAGTTATAGACACCTGTGTCAGGTGAATGTTGTCCAGCAACGCCAGGGCTTTGTTTGCTTGTCTTAATTCCGACAAAACATTAACATTTATTGTCAAAATCCACATTCCTTGGTCAGTTCACCTACCACACCCTCCATAATGTCAAATGTCTATCAGAAAGAAACAAAGTGTAAAGTATGGGATCAATTGGTAATGTCAAAGAATATGTATAGATTTATTAAAGGTCCTTTTGAAAACAGATTGTTGAGTGTTTTTTTTGTAGTAGAGCGCCCTCTTCTGACAGACGACCTAGATACGACTAATGATAGTAGTACGTAGTATCAATAATAATAATAATAATAATAATAATAATAATATAACTATTGTAGATTAGTGGCGAAACCGTACAATATCAGCGTATTTCTTTTTTATTTTATGGAAAAAAACAACATTACTTTAAAGTTTAAACAATCTTTCCTCTCATTTTTTGAGAAACATCTGGTCACGTGACAGCCCGGCAAGGACGCACTCTGTGACGTAGATTTGGGGATCATTTTCAGGATCAGACAATTTGAACCGACTCTCTGTCGGAAAGATTTGGAATTTTACATATGTGATCTGTATTGTCGCGCAAGGGCTGTTATTTCAGACACTTTGTGGTGTTTTCGTT
The DNA here is from genome assembly GCF_901000725.2 of Takifugu rubripes. NCBI lineage: Eukaryota > Metazoa > Chordata > Actinopteri > Tetraodontiformes > Tetraodontidae > Takifugu > Takifugu rubripes. Next base: position 11,166,889 of record NC_042299.1, read on the forward strand.
GAGCTGTTGGCCTCGCAGTATAATAATAATAATAATAATGTGGACATTTTCAGCCCCCGGAGTGAAGTCACGGCCGTGATATGTGGTTCACATAACACGGCTCATCCGGGAAATGCCCACTGAAACTGTTGCAGCTGCCCGGAAAGCTAGTTCAGGACAAGTGTTGGTTAGCTGTAGCCCGGGCAAAAACAAGCAGGCAATTATTCAAATCTCCAATGTGTTTATGCCTAAAGCCACAGGAGGTTAGGGAATATTTACACTAGCAGAAGGATTCCAGTGAGACTATCGGCTGCAAGTGGAGCCAGATTTTCCAGACTTGACAGGTAGGTGGACAGACACAATTTGTTCCCAAACTTACTGTTAGCACTGAGTTTTACCACGCTGAACCCCAAAGTTCACTAACGCAGTATTTTAAGATTTCGAGTACAAAGTCTCTTCTGAATGTCAGTCAAGGTATAAATTAATCACGGCAACTATTTGTGACATTACCAGTTCGCCTGCAGCTAAGCTAGCTTGGGCTTTAGCTAATGGAATCCAGTGTCAGTTGACATTTCTCTTGGCTAATTCCACCATTGTTTGTTTCCTGTTGTGATTCTGGCGAGCATAGATTCGCCACACCACCGTCTACTAAGTCTGAGCTTCTGTGTTTCCCCATATCAGTTAACTTTTTTCAAGATTCCTTCTCACTAAATACCAAATAGACTGGAACCAAAATGAAAGGCAGTGGAGATCAAATGTAGTTGGTTGGGATCCTCTGGTTTTAGCACATGGTGTTAATGAGACATCGTCTAGCATGATGATGTCTTTATTTAGATTCAATTTATGGCTATATGGTCAATATGAGCACCACAAAGATTTTGGTGAACACAGATTAATTCCTCTAGTTCCTGTGGGTCACATTAAATATTCCACCTACTGATTATTATGGTTACTAAGCATATTATACTGTGCTAGAATGCATTCTGAAAGGATGTGATGTAACTGTGAGTGCCTTCTGTGTTACAGATTAGAAATGGAAGATGATTGCAGTTTTCCTGATTCATCAGGCGATCATTCGCAAAGGGGAAGTGTCGCCTCCTCTGCAACGCTTTCCCGTGGTGTGTGCCACAATTACAAGCACAATTAATGCTCTGTGATAGAAGAATTTGTTCTGGATGACATTCCATTTAGAATCTTGTTCTTATGTTTGTGCAGCTCAAGATGTCCTTGTTTATCTGTTCGGTGAGAGTGCCGTTCACCTCACATTAGAAGGCCTTGGGACAGTGACCGTACAGGAGTTGGGACAAAGTGTTCGTGAGGCTCTCCATATACCGGATTCTGCTCGGGAAGTGTTTGCCTTCTGGCTTTGTTCTCCACTGCTTGGTGAGAGCACACAATCAATATGATAATTTTTTGGCCTTTAAGAATATTACACGCTGGTATTTGATCAGACCAATTCAGCAGGGTTTTAATGTGGTTGCCTATGTAGGCCTCAACAAGTTGGCCTTATACAGCATTGCATGAAGTAAATTGGCTCAGAGTTGAATACTTTATAGAATTGTATTTATTCAACTGTTAATACAAAACAATGGTCCGGCTCCTGAAGTATGTACCTTAGACATGGCCCAATTACCATTTGTTGCACCTTATTTTAACATGTGCACCTTAAATCTTAAATTTTCTGCCTCATCACCTTTTAGATTTGCAGTTAAAGCTGAGGCATCAACCATACAAGCTGTGCCGTCAGTGGCAGGACCTATTGTACCGCTTCACCGATGCCTCAGAAGAAGACATTTCACAAGGTGAGAGACGGGACTTTGCTGGTGCTCTGGGCTGCCATTGAAAAGTAAAATACTAGCTGTCTGAAGTTGTCTGCTATTTTATCAATAGGGTTCCATAAAGCTGAATACAGTCAAATAAGTTTTGGTTGATGAAGGTAAAAGTTTGCAAAAGAGGTGTTGGAAGTCTGGAGTTTGTTAATGGTTTAACACTTTAACTAGAAAATTCCACACGTGTTAGTTCATTTTGTGCCTTTTTCAAAGAACTGGTGAAACGGCTGTAGCTTGCGTTGCCAAAAACGGGGGGTACAGTAGTGACAACTTAGTAATACAAGCAAAAACGAAATGAATCGTTACTGTTGAATAACGTTATAATAATTGCTAAGCACAGGCAGCAACGTCTCTAGGTTAATGCAGTTTTGGTTTGAGAATCAGCAACACGTTGACTTTTGTCTTTATGTCCATGGTTTTTTTTTTTTTCTACAGATGAACCGTATCTCCAGTTCCGACGCAATGTGTTTTATCCTAAATCTAAAGAGCAGCAGGTACTGGTTCTTCACAACGCTTCGCTCCAGCTAAACAACAACTCTTATTAGATGAGTAGATTTTGAAGAAATAACACACAAGCATATTAATCTCTGATTGTCCAACAGATTGAGGATGAAGCTGTGCTGAGGCTGTTGTACGATGAGGCCAAGAGCAACATTCTTGCTGGTCGATACCCCTGTGATCCCGAACACTGGACAGATCTCGGAGCCTTGTCTTTTGCTCTTGATGAGGGCACTGGCCTTGATGACCAACAATTTGCTACTGTTTTAAAGTAAGTTAAAGAGCTTGCTTAGAAACAGATTTAAAACTGAATTTTTGATGTATATCTATGTAATGTACCAGTGATATGGTGATATATCCCCTTTGATTTTACAAATAGTCAGATTTTTTATTTTATTTTTTTTGCTGGTGGTCTTGATTGCTTTAAAACAGAGAGAAGAAAGTGTCTTCCTACGTGCCTGCACATGTTGCCATAGGGAGTGGGGGATTGTTCTCCACTCTGAGAGGGAAGTCAAGCCGTCAGGCAGGTGTGGAGCAGAACCTTTTGGCAGCATATAGAAAACTCTGCACATCTGTTGGAGACTCTCCTGAGCCCACACAGCTCCTGCACCAGTACCTGCACACCTGTCACACTTTGCCTTATTATGGGTGAGTAATCTGTGCTTCTTACTCATCCTCACATGACTTCATTTAAAGTCAATATCCTTTGCTGTCATTTAATTTTTCTCAACTTCAGGTGCGCTTTATTTCTCGGCGAGATTGACAAACCGTCACAAGGGATTCTCCAAAGAGGAAAGCGTAAAACTGTGAATGTGGGAATCTGCCTGGAGGGGGTTTATGTGATGGACGCCAAAGAAAAGGTGACATGTTTTTCACTTTGCTTGGGCATAACACCTTAGTTGGGTATCATCCTCATCTCTGCTGCACTGAATGTGTCGCAGCATGTGCTGCTTGGCTTGCAATTCAGCGAGCTTTCCTGGGACCACAGCTACCCTGAAGAGGAGGGGGACTCACACATTCTTTGGCTGGAGTTTGATGGTGAGGAAGACGGCACTGCTGTCAACAAGCTACTGAAGATCTACTCGAAACAAGTAAGAAAAATGTCATCAGCCAGTCAGTATGTTGTGGTTGCTGCTTGCCTCAGATCTGTGGCGAATTATTTAACTGTTGCCAGAGCGAGGTGACAGATGTGGTTACGATTGTGTCTCACTTCTGCTGAAGGTCTCTGGAGAGCTCATTGCTGCTGATGTTTTTGAGGAGGTTTATGAATGGTGCTGCTTGAGCTTTGTTCTCAAAAGAGCAAAACACGGTGTCATCGCTGAAATGTTAAAAAGACCAGTGTGGGCCACCAGATGGTGATGAGGCGTTACATAACCTGAGGACAGCAGATCCTCTTCAAGCTTTAATCCTGCAGTTCAGCTGTTTTATCCTGTCTTTTCAAAAACTGCTTTATTTGAACAGGCCGAGCTAATGAGCGGCTTCATTGAATTCTGTGTGGAGCTCAATTCTGGATCTGAGGGAGGGGCTGCAGGTGAAACTGACAGGGAGGACGTCCCACAGTCCGCCAATCAGGAAGGCAGGCACAAGAATGGACGCGGAGGACGGCGCGGGATGCTGCACAGACAAAACAGCGTGGTATGCAGTCGAGTCCACACGCTAAACACCATCAGCTACGTGGACACTGGTGAGTGTATTACAGGACGTTGGCTTGTAAATTATTTCTACTTCCGTCGTGACCATATGTCTGTTGTGTTCTCTCAGGAAAAGAAATCAAGCGCTTGAAGCCCAAGAGAGCTGCATCCTTTTTTACCCGGCAAGCACCCGCGTACTCGGCTGTACAAGTGTTAGAGAGTCTGGAACAGGGTTAAACAGCTCCAACCCTCAGCAGCATAGACCAAACTTGATCATTTTACACTGATATTCAAAGACTTGACAGATGAGACGTTCGACTAATTTAACATGTAAACACCCAAGAGGACCAAGGAAGTCATTCAAGTGTTACAATATTTATCTTTTTGTACATAAAGACAGTTTAGCGATGCAAAAACAATATTTCATTGAATGACATTTGATCAATAAGACAAAGACAAGCCTTAGAGAAACACTCCTACAGAGAACTGTTAGTTTACATCACCTTTTTGTTTTTTCTGCTGTGACTCAAAATTACTAAACATTTTCACCTTTTAACTTTAATACCTAGGGATTGAACCCGTCAGTAGTCACTATTAATAAATATACTGTAAATGCCCCTCCAAAGCGTTGGCGCCAACTCTTTATAGTCGGCCAACCCACCATTTCCGGGGTGATCTAAGGACTCGGTACCATTATCCTGCATCTCAATCTGCCTGTGCCTTATTCTAATGAACCGTGACAAAAAAGAAAATTGTGGTAGAAACATAAAACAGTTTGTTACTGATCTTAAAAAAACTCATGTGAGCACATTTTCTGTGCTGTGTACATTTGGCTTTTTATTGAATTGACATGTTTGATATTTGCTGTTGTAACACTTTTCCAAACTAGAATCACGCGACTAATGTCAAGCATCTCACAGCATCTCTTTAGGGAAGCTACATTCACCCAAAACTCAGAATATTACTGTAATATTGGGGTGCAATTCACACAAATTGGAGGTTGTTTTTGTCTTTTCTGCACATTCAGAATCTTTAACAAATCCTTTCATTTTTGAAATGTGGCTCCAATCGTGTTCTTCCTCAGTCAGATCAGCATGCAGACCTCTGAATGTTTTTACATCTTTATGCTCTGACCTGTTATGTCTGTAAACTGAGTGCAGCAGACCAGTATGTTGTTGCATATTCACACTATGCATGTCACATTGTAGAATAGCCATTCCAGCAGATTACACATTTGATACTGCACTATTTACACTACTACTTTGATCTTTAATCTGCAGATAGGATTTTGTTAGATTTTTGGGACAGAATTTTGCTGATTTTCAGGAGATTCAGTTGTTTGTAGACCAGAATGAAGTGGAGAAGTTGCTTGTGTTGTCTTTTTTCCCCTCTAAGCATTCACTGCAGAAGCATTAAGTGCCTATTCTTTGTACTGTTTTTGACATTGGATACTTTCATTGTTGTTATGTTTTTCGTTTTGACACAATTTTTTGTAATGTATTTCCCAGTATTTTAACTAGACCATATATTTCACCTTCCTAGTTTATGATGTTCTGATACCTCACTGGACTAGTGTGGAGCAGTGTGTTAGGCTTATTCTGCCTTCTGTAAGATATATTTGATGTGTTTTAATAAAGATGTGCAAAATGGACTTAATTCCTTGGAAATGGATAATTGGGAATCAATCAATAGTAAATACACTTTACTAACAGTGTCTACATTCAGCCAATAAAACCGAGCTATGTGTATATAGAAAGACAATAGCGCAGTTAAGTGTTAACATTGTTACTAATTGGAAAATTATTAATCATGTGAACTGTTTGCTGATTGCTAAGGTGCGAGGAAAGGAAATAAAATCAACGTAAATAGAAAAATACCGACGTACGTACCCTCGCCCAGCGTGATCTATCACGTCATCACGTACAGACAACCCGACGAGCACCGGATTGGCCACAAACCCGGAAACACAAACGTGTTCAAGGTGCTACAATAAAGTCTCTTATGTTAGGTTTATATGTTTTCGGAGAAACATGACCGGTTTTACAAGCTAATTACAACAAAAAGCGTTTTATTAATATCAAATAGTTCTTCTACCTATTTTTGAGTCACTAAATAGCACGACTTTACAGTTTCCGACGGCGTTTGTTCTGTTTTCTTCCGGCAGGTAAACACCCACCATTGTCGATTATCGCCATTTCACTGGTCCATTTTCTGGCAGGGTTCTGCACATTATGGATGCAGAGACTAGCGATTCGGCTGCCAGTCAGATGTCGGATGATTCCGGCAGGAGACGCAGGGTGCACGGCATGCTGAAGCTCTACTACGGGCTGAACGAGGAAGGAAAGGCCGACGAGCAACCGAGGTCCCTGGATCCTTGTGACATCAACGGGCCGCATTTCGACCCCGAACTCTATCTCAACAAGGTAAGTGACCTGTGCTTTTACCTTCGTCTGCAGGTATTAAACACACATCTTGTCATTATGTGCTAGTCTGAGCTGAAGTGTCACCTTTTATCCACGTGAATCTTAGATAGTCTGGTTAAAGTACAACCCAATGATGTTTCTCATGGTCACCACAGTGTCATAGTAATGAGATTGTCATAGCAAAACCGAAAAGGAAATTGTATTATTTTCTTTACTGGGTGTTTCTAATATTTGCATTAGTAAATGTGTGTTATAGAGTAATATGCAGACTAAATAGGTTTTGGTAACTGTTGGTCTGCAGCTCAGAAGGGAGTGTTCTCTTGCTGAATTGATGGACCATGAGACCTGCATGGTCAAGCAGATCCGCTCACTGGATAGTGACATGCAGACGCTGGTGTATGAAAACTACAACAAATTCATATCGGCAACAGGTAAAGAAAACATCTGACTCACAGTCTTCATTTACTTGGGATCACATTTTTTTATTAGATGCTGTTTTTTATCCTGTATTTGCCTTTGAGCGTGCATACGTTTCCTTAATTTAGTTTTTGTCAAGTTCCTGCATGGTAGCTTTATGTGTGAATACACGACGCTCCTTACCCACCAGTCAGTTGGAAAATATCTTCACCAACTGTCCCCCAGTGACAGCCAACATCACTCAAAGATGAGGGCACATTTGATATTTGCTGCCGTTCTCCCTTCTCTATGACATCTCTGCAACGAGATGGGACAAAATTTGATTTAAAAAAAAAATATTCATGTAAGTTCACTCTTTATTTGTCCTTGAGTTATAGTATCAAACCTATTCTTGCAATTTTTAGACACCATAAGGAAGATGAAGAATGACTTCAAAAAGATGGAGGATGAAATGGATTGCCTATCTGCTAACATGGCGGCCATCACTGAGTTTAGCGCTCGCATTAGTGGTACTCTTCAAGACCAGCACACACAGATTACAAAACTCTCAGGTGACTTTGAGGTTGTTGTTTTGCTTGTTCTGTATACTTATAGAAATAGTAAATAGATCAAATTTCCCACACTTGTTTGTTGTGTTCCATTTCAGGGGTTCACACCCTCTTAAGGAAGCTGCAGTTTCTGTTTGAACTGCCCGCACGACTAAACAAATGTTTGGAGCTGCAGGCCTACGCTCAGGCAGTGAAGTCCTACCGCCATGCCCGATGTGTGCTGCAGCAGTACAGCCACCTGCCCTCCTTTAAAGGAATTCAGGATGACTGTCACGCCATCATGAACAAGCTGGCGCAGGAACTCCGGCAGAAGTTCAGGTCTGTCAGCCTTTAGATGACAAAAGACATTTTGATGGATCATGACAGTGAAGCATTGATATTGAAGAATTGAAACATTGAAGAACTTTAAAAAAATAATTCATGCAAAATGAACAACTGTCTATGTGAGAGGTCAGTAAAGGCTTTACATATCATTTATATTGGACAGTCTTATGTCAAATATCTGGACCCCAAAGTTAGAACTTAAAATTATGAAAATATCAAGACTGGTCTGCAGTTTCCTTATTTTCTACTGGTGGCCATTAAGCAGTAATGCTCTGATTAAAATGTATTAAATAGCTTAATTGAATTAAATTAAATTAAATTAAATATTTAAATTAATTAAATAGCAAAGTTTATCACTAAATGCTAAAACATGATTTTATTTAGTTCCTCATGGTTTTTTTTGTTTCATAGGGATGGCGGGTCAAGCTCTAAAGAATTATCAGAATGTGTGGACCTGCTGCTACAGTTGGATGAGCCAGCAGAGGAGCTGTGTGATAAATTCCTGAGCCACGCACGGTCCCGGCTTGAGTTGGACCTTCAGGGTCTGGAAGTAGAGATAAGACCTTACCCTTCTGCCTCAGTAGGAAGAAGTGCTTCTGAACGCAGGTCATCATCTGTCAACTCCCCAAATGCCAGCAGTGTATCTTCTCCCACCCCTAACACCGACATCCTGGAGTTCATCGACAGAGGCTGCAACGAATTTGTCAGCAGCTTGTGTCTAGTTATTACATCATATCAAGAACTCTTCATCAACCATGCTCAGAAAGGCGAGCTCGTTGCTATAAATATTTCCGAAATGGCAAACGAGAAATTGCACGGCTTCGTGGATGATCTGGCTGCTCGCTATTTCTCACTTGTAGAGCGTAGGATACAAGAAGAGAGGGGAGTAGCAGATAACTCTCTCTTAGTCCGCGCACTCGACCGCTTCCACCGCAGACTTCAGGCTGTGGCCAAACTGCTGCCAGGCTCCACTGTTCCAATCCAGGGGACTGAAATTGTGATCCGTGCTGCGACGGACCGTGTCAAACAGTACCTCACTGCCCTGCAGAGTTTCTACATGGACAGCTTGACGGACGTGAGGCAGGCCCTGGCCACGCCTCGACTCTCCGCAACCGGCACTTCCATGGCTGCTGGCGGTGCTCTTCTGGGAGGGCCTACCTCCAGCAGAGACACTCACACCAGCCTGCCTGAGCTGCTCTCCTCACTGTCTGCTTCTATTCTCAATCAGATTAAATCAGTGCTGACGTCGGTGCATCTTTTCACAGCTAAAGACATTACGTTCTCCAACAAACCATACTTCAAGGTGAAGGGATTCTATTTTTCTGTCGTATGAGCCACAGTTGCTCAGCTAAATATTGTTAAAATAGTAATAATTTCTCTATTTAAGATATCAATACTTATCAATATTTCTTATTCTTACCAGGGCTCAATAATTTGATGAACTATAATTTGGGTTTTTGCAAATGTTCTCTGAAGTTTTAGGGTGAAGCATTTTTGTTATTAATCCCGTTTCATTCTTTTCCTTACAGGGTGAGTTCTGCAGTCAGGGTGTACGTGAGAGTCTTGTGGTGAGCTTCATCAAATTTGTGTGCCAGTCTTCCCGCCAGTTTTGTGAGAGCACAGGGGACAAAGGCGGCTCGACCCCACCGGCCCTCCTGCTGCTGCTCTCCCGTCTCTGCCTGGACTATGAAACCTCCACCATCTCCTATATACTCACACTGACAGATGAGCAGTTCCTAGTGCAGGTTGAACAGACTTACAGAAAAAAATCAGCACAAGACACACATAGAGTTTAAGCATGCAGTTGATGAAGGTAAACTTACATCCACCTATTCTTGTCCCAGCACCACAGCCCAGTCACACCTGTCACAACTTTATGTGCAGAAGCAAGAGAGGCAGCACAGAAACTACTGAACCATTATGTAAAGGTGGGGTTTCATCTGCAACACACAAGTCAACAGACATCAGACTACAAAGAGACCTTTTCTTTAACCTGTTAATGTGTTTCTAGGTGCAGGGACTGATTATCTCCCAGATGTTGAGAAAGAGTGTGGAAACACGCGACTGGGTAAATACCATCGAGCCACGAAATGTCCGAGCCGTGATGAAGCGGGTGGTGGAGGATACTACCTCAATTGACGTGCAGGTCCGGTTTGCATTCTGTTCAAATCACCATCTGAGGTTCAGTCCTCAGTGCTACTCTTTAAATGCCATCACCATGTGTGGGGAGAGGATCTTCTGAATGGGCTGTGCTTCACTACAGGTCGGGCTGCTCTATGAAGAAGGTGTGAGGAAAGCACACAGCAGTGACTCCAGCAAAAGGACTTTCTCTGTTTACAGCAGCTCCAGGCAGCAAGCGCGCTATGCAGCCAGCTACACCCCCAGGTCGGGGAATAGTAGTAAACTCTCAGCTTTGTTCCCTGTTTGAGATGTCACCTGACATTTTTTTCTTGTGAATCTCTGCAGTGCCCCTATGGATACTAATCTGCTGAGCAATATACACAAGTTGTTTTCAGAACGGATCGACATCTTCAGCTCAGTGGAGTTCAACAAGGTGCGTTCATGTGCTTCTCGCAGTCTAACCTTACTAAAAATGTGTCACTCACACCCACGCCGCTCTCTCCAGGTCTCTGTGATGACAGGAATTATCAAAATCAGTTTAAAGACGTTCCTGGAGTGCGTCCGGCTGCGCACATTTGGCCGCTACGGGCTTCAGCAGATCCAGGTTGACTGTCACTACCTGCAGATGTACCTGTGGCGCTTCGTCTCTGATGAGAACCTTGTGCACTTCTTGCTGGACGAGATAATGGGCAGCTCCGCCCACCGCTGCCTGGATCCTGTTCCAATGGAGCAAAGTGTGATTGAAGTCATCTGTGAGAGGGGCTGAGATTAAAGTGCAACAGGACTGATATCTGAGACTGTCACATGGATATTAAACTGATCTAGGTTCAGATGATGCCGTGTAATGTGTGCATGCATTCTCAGTTGGTTTCTATCAAAAAAAGAGGTGAAGCCTATTGACTTAAGATCAGTTTTACATATTTTAGTGTTGCGAAATGTGTAACATTTTAAACACTTGGCTTGCTTAAGTGACTTTAGAGGGAAAGTGGAGCAGATCTACATTTTAATCCAGGCTCAGGCATTGTTTTTTTTGTTTTTCTGAGAATTAGATTGGATTTGATGTAAAAGATCAGAGAAAATAGGTTCCTTTAACTTATTTTTATTTTCCAGTATAGAAAAAAGTAAGCGACACGATACAGAAGTTTTTAAACACGTTTGCCTTAAAATAAGTGTATTGCTGGGGGCTGCAGATTGACAATGATGAACAAATGTGTCCTGTGAAAATGTCACGTATTAATAAATGCTTTTAGGGGTCTTTTTTTTCTCTCTCTGAATAATTTAAAGTCCGTCTAAACCACTACAGCTAATCTACTGATTATCTATTTTGCTGTGCATGTCTCAGAGAAATTATGTAGAATATGGTTGAATGTATGTGTGTACAATTAAATTTACTCGTTTGATAGTCTAAGGGTGATCTATTAAAAAAGAAAACTCTGATAACAGTAAAATATGCCGTTATTGACGTTTATTTTAACAATCCTAACGTGTCGATGGTAACACAGGTGTATTTCACAACATCTGCCAGCCCTCCGTCACTGTCGCTCATTCGACTGTCGCCACCTGATGAGATCATTTGATTGGCTATGGAAAGTTGTCCCCGCCCTCTTCTGATACCTGCTGAGCGATCTGATTGGCCGAGAGGGCGTTTCGTGCCTCGCGGACGTGTTCCGGGGGCGTTTCTATCAGCAGCTTTTTGGATGGATGCACTCCGGTATTAAAAGCGTTTTCGGCTCACATCTGCGCGTCTCTCTCAGGTAAGGTAAAGTCGGACAGCATCAGGAGATCGACCGCGTTTGATATTTTAATCATCTTGTTTTTAAAGACGCCCCGGCTAAAGAGGCCTCGGCGTTATATTGTCACAGCAGGGACACACAGGACTTCAGACCTGAACTTTGTCTCCAGTCTTTATAACAACAGTTGCATCAGTGCCGGTAGAAGAGCTTTTCTTTGGTATCTAGTTGGTCGTCCTGGAAACGAATTGAATTGTGATCAATTAAATATCACAGGTTCGTTTTCACTACCTCGAATGTCAATGAACTCAGTTATAAAGTAAGAGATAAGGGAAATTACATTGATTCTATTGATATAAACAATGGGAATAAAATTCCTAAATTGTACCATATACTAGTTATATTATATTCATATTTAACCTTACCTTACCAAATACCTTTCACGTATTTGCTGATTACCTACAGAATCATCTTTAAATGTGTTTATTTTAAGGTGGATTTATTAAACGTGTTATATTGAGATTTTAAAAATGTAATACATACACTAATTATATCATATATGAACTCACAGTATGTTTAACTGTAAATTTTACAACAAATAAATTCATTGTCAAAATTATATTTACTATCAGATTTTACCCATGTACTAATTATATAATGAAACTTTTTTTTTACCTACAAAACTAGCTTCGGTCATTAAATCTCACAGGTGAATGGAACTCATGACCATATGTACTACCTATTACTTTGTAATTTGGAACTTTGTTTTAAGACTTCAGTCTGTCTAAATAAAATATGCCTTCTTTTATTTTTCTGCAGGACCAAAAATGAAGCCAACCATTCAAGCACTGAAGAACAAAACCTCCCATGATGCTCAGAGAGAGTTTGGAGGAACGCTGGGTGAGACAATACAACAATCATGTTTTTTGTGCTCATTGAGTAAAGTCCTTGGTTTTTCTCCTAAAATTATTGGAATGAATGATTACGGTTTGTTTTCATATGATGATTATATCTTATTTTATCTCCTACCACCACCCCTTCTGATCTAACCTATCCACCTCTCAGGTGCCCTGTTCATTCCCACCTTACTTCCCTTGACGGTCCTGTTCCTGACCTCTGTGAGTCGGTCCTCCGAGGCCAGTGTGCTCTGCTGGCCCCCTCCTCTACCCTCAGCTGAGCAGTTGTGGGACCCTCTGGCCCCTGTGCTGCTGCTGGGCTGGATCAGCCTGCATGTTGTCCTCTATTTCATGCCACTTGGAAAGGTATGATGAATGTAGTGTGCGTGTTGGGGGGTAGTCGAAGACAGAATGTTTCCTCTGCTTTTTAAACTATGATGTCATTGATGAACCGTGTGTTTATCTGCAGGTGTCTGAAGGACTAGTGCTGAGGGACGGAAAGCGTCTTAAATATCCTATAAATGGTATCGTTGCTTCATGTTTCATGGTTGTACTTTGTCAAACTTTACGTGTGATTCTGTCGCATGTTTGAAACGTTCCAGTCTATTGCATGTGCCACCCTGAGCCTCAGTCTAGTGGGCTTCAACAGCTGAAGACTTTATTCACAGCAGCCCGTGGCAGACTGCTTTCCTCCGTCTCCTAAGCAACAGCGATGTGGATTGGTTTATTTCTGCCCTGCAGGGTTCCACAGCCTATGCATCAGCTGCGCGTTGTTGCTATTGTTGATGGGTCTCGGTGCCCAGCTGGGGTCTGTGTTCGACCTGCTGTTGCCTCTGGCCATGTGCTCAATAGCGCTGTCGTTCCTGCTCTCCATCTACCTCTACATCCGTTCCTTCTGGGCTCCTTCTCATGCTCTCGCTTTAGGAGGCAATACAGGTGAGGATGTTCATCTCAGGCACAAAAATACCCCGTCTGTGGGCTTTTTCTTCCATTTATGAAGGATCCTGTTATTCCTCTGTGTACTCTTCAACGCTCAGGCTCTCCACAAGCCTGCAGGCTGCATCAGCAACACTTTTATATTAACTGACCCCCTTCAACAGTTAGAGTGAATTCTGCTCAATGTGGAGGCAGAAAGCTGAGAACAAGCTGTGGTTGCTCTCAGCTTGTATGGAGGTAAAAGTTTAAAAAAAAGTCACAGAAGGTTTGTGTGACATGGTTTAGGTCCGAATTGAAACGTGAATTATTGAATTGAAACTTAATTTAATGACATGCTCATAGTTTACCGTTTCCTTACTTTTTGAGGAGTGTATAATGTTTGTGTGTGTTTTTGTAATGCACTGCCTCTCTGTTTAGGAAACCCTCTGTATGATTTCTTCATTGGTCGGGAACTGAACCCAAGAGTTGGAAACTTTGACTTGAAGTATTTCTGCGAGCTCAGGCCAGGTCTGATTGGCTGGGTGAGTTACCAATGACATGATGCTCCGTTTCACGTATTTGTTATTAAAACCATAAAGAAAGACAAAAATCAAGTATGACTTAAAACGAAACAAAAAATACAACTTTCTAATTAAATGCATTTAAATCTGTTATAAATATGTTTTGATTAAAATTACTTTTTTACTGGTAATGCTGGTTAGAAACCCACAATTGACCAACAGATGGCGGTGTTGCTCTCCACAGCTTTCCCCCCCATTATGACACGATAAGAAAATGAATAAACTTCTGTCCTTTTTGACAGCAGTATAATTAAGGTGATTTTTTGAGAAGTAGATGTAAGTGTGTCTTATTATTTATGAATATTACCATATAGAATCTACTCAGCATCACACGAAAGGCTCCTATACATCGTAATTATCCGTTATAATCACAGGGAAACATTAGGATCATACAAGGATTGATGCAAACACCCTTTATCTGAATTTTCTTCTGTGATGACAGCACAAACAGCATTAAAGCTTTGTAAATCGGAGTGTTTTAAAGACAGCTGCGTAGGAGAGGACAGAAATAAGCTTCCACCAACTGGCTGCAGACAGTGTGTAGGAGATTTTTCACTTCCTGTTCAACCTTTAAAACTTTTAAGGTTCACCATCTTACAAATGCTTATATTGTCCCAGTAAGCATCTAAAACAAAGCACTGAAGCCGACCCTGTTTAGATGTATTCTGTAATCAAATATGCATTAACCTCTATAGAAATGATAGTGTTCCAGTTGACTGATGTGTCACTGTTAAATGTCTCTAAGAACCACAATCAAGAGGACACAGGTGTAAAGCAGTTATTTTTTCACAGGTGGTTGTAAATCTCGGCATGTTGATGAAGGAGGTGGAGCTTCGAGGTTCCCCGTCACTCGCCATGATTCTGGTCAACAGTTTCCAGCTGCTGTATGTGGCCGATGCCCTGTGGAATGAGGTAAATGTACAGGTGATCCCTCAGCTTTCCAACATCAGTCGACTCGCACGTGGTCTAAAACAAAGATATAAGACCGAAAATAGATATGCTAAAAAGGAACACTACTGAAAAGTAAAAAGGAATCTGAAATCTGAATCATTTGTGACTGAGATGAAAAATCTTTGTTAAAATCTGACATCTGACATTTGGTTGAGTAGAATTCTAGGGAAAAAAAGAAGGAAAATGTCACCTAAAATTGCTCTTACATTTATCTTTTGGTGTTCCAGACTAATCTTTCTCTGATAATCTGCTCTGTGTTTGAACAGGAGGCTGTTCTAACAACCATGGACATCGTGCATGATGGTTTTGGCTTCATGCTGGTGTTTGGAGACCTGGCCTGGGTTCCCTTCACATACAGCCTGCAGGCTGCCTTCCTGGTGGTGCACCCACAGACCCTCAGTTTCCTCGGAGCAGCTTGTATAATCGCGCTCAATGGTAACATAGATGATAAAATGTTAAATGTGGTAAATGTTTAATGGCTGAAGCGAATTCATGTGTCTCTGTTTGTCGCCAGGTATTGGATATTATATTTTCAGAAAGTCCAACTCACAGAAGAACCAGTTCAGGCGAGACCCTTCACATCCAAGCGTAGCAAGTCAGTCTTTTTTTTTCAGAACTTTCTTAAATACATTCACCAAATCTGTGCAAGTTGTCACTCTCCTCTGAAAATGTAATGAATCGCAAAGCCGGGTTGCTTAAGGGCTGTGGAGGAAACTGTAGTGTTAAAATAGAAAGGGTAAGAGGTGTCTGCAGTGCTAAATTTACTCCTCTGCTCAGGACTGGAGACCATCGCCACGGCAACAGGAAAGCGACTGCTAGTGTCAGGCTGGTGGGGTCTTGTTCGTCATCCCAATTACCTCGGTGACCTGCTCATGGCCCTGGCGTGGTCTCTGCCATGTGGTAAGATACACACATGCACAAAATTAACACAAAAACAAAACATTTTTGGATGAAAAATATGGTCATTTTAAGCAATTATGCAGACAAATGGGACCTTATTGTGGCCTAAACTTGCACCATTCAAGACATCAGGTCCCTGAGCTAATAAATGAATGAATGAATACATGAAACAAGCTTTCTCAGTTCTGTTTCAGTTCTGTTTCATCAGCTCTTTTTATCACTCCTTTGGTGTCCTGGTGGAGAGTCGGGAGTGTTTGTGGAATGAAAACAAGAAGTTTTAAATCATGCAAGTATTAAAAGTTAAAGACATTCAATGCTAACATAGAGGAAGTGATGTTTGGATGGCAGTGAGGCTTTCATTACTGTTTTAAGTTCTAAGTTCTCAGTCTGAGTTGTTTAGATTTTACCATATTAGAACAAAGAAAAAGCCAAAAGCACTCAGTGTTGGTGACAGACACAGTAGCAGCTGTCTGCTCCCTTTGTTCCTGTGTCGGCTGCCTCGGATTCCTCTGAAAGCACCCTTCCTAAAATGGCATGTTTCACTCTTCGTTACAGCGCTGCAAATTGCTTTTCAGATGTGAAGTCGTTGCATAAGTACCGTTGTACGTGACCCGACCGTCACCAGAGTCACAGAACTGACGTTACAAAGAGTCAGAAAGGCAGATCCCAGCTGGGCCGAAGCTGAGCGGCAAAGGAGGAATATTAGGAGTATTTGCTGAGAACCTTCTGTCGTCTCCGTGAGGTTTATCGTGATGCATCATGAGCTCTCTGGTATTTACTTCAGCGTTCGTCTGACAGATTATAAGGGAAGCACAGTGAGCAGGATGAATTACAGCTGGTCATCCTCATTATGGATAATTATTCCAATAGTAAAAGATTTTCTATCTCATCGTGGATGATTTTTTTTTTAACCACGGTCATGGTAACAGAGATGGAGCTCTCAAGGTTCGTTTATCAGTGCCTGTGCATGTTTTCATCCTCCTTTAGTTTTGATTCAGAACCTTGAGCTGCATACGGGAGCGAGGAAACAGGCTTCAGCACCCACTGACCTGCAGCCAGATTTTTGATCTGGAGCTGATTAGATATGGTTTTAACTTTTTTCAGCTTTTTCAGTTGTCAAGGTTGGCCAAGAGTTTGCTCTTTTCCACTTCCATGAGTCAGTCATGCCTTGAGCAATGTCCAGATTGGACTAAATATATTTATAGATTCAGGATGACACCTTGAACTTACTCTGGCTTTAGTTTTGGGTCCTTGTTGCCAAATTATCAAACAAACCTGCTCCAAATTCCATGTGTTATTTTGTGAAGAACATTGTTTTTTTACTACATCTTATGAATAATGCGCCTCTCATCTTTCCAGGATTCTCACACCTTCTGCCTTACTTCTACATCATTTATTTCACCATCCTGCTGATTCACCGAGAGGACCGGGATGAGAGACAGTGCAGAGCCAAGTATGGACTAGCGTGGGACACCTACTGTCGACGTGTCCCCTACAGGATCTTCCCTTACATATACTGAAGGGGACTACAGGACAAAACTGCCTCAGCTTAATCATTTATCTACAATCAGAAGCAGCAAAAATTAATTTATTACGTTTTTGTTCAAGCTCAAGCAGAGCTTTGGACAATCTGAGTAACACTCTCTTGTGTCCAGTTCAGAAGAGACACAGGACATCTTTTAATTTTTAATTAAAGACATGAAATAAGACATTCCAAAAAAAAAAGCACATTTCCTTAATAACCTTGCTGCCTTCTGACACCGTGTGTATCGTGTTTAATATGTTTTCATCTGTAAAATCAAGCAAAACAATGAGCTGACACCCAGTCTGGTCACGTTGGAAGGAATTGTGCGCATGTTTGGAAAATAGAAGCTCCTGAAATGCCAGAACAGCTGCGGAATGTGCTCAGAAGAATACAGATAATAGGCTGGGATGTGTGTGTGCGCATGTGTGCGTGTGTGTGTGTGCGTGTCGGGGTGATCATCATCTTTCCCTCATGCCATTACCATCCTGTAAAATAGATGTTTGCAGTCCAGCATTTATTCCAGTACAGGCAGCTAGACGCTCTGGAAGCAGTGACCCCCCTCCCCCTAACACACACACACACACACACACACACACACACACTCCTGGGGGCTGGTGCAGCTCTGGTGCAAAGTTCTGTGCTTCCGCTTTGCCCTTTTCTATTCTGAAGCGTCGGTAAATAATACTCCTCTCGCATACAGCGAGCAGCGGGGTGACCAAATGACGGAGCACTCTATTGATGCGCACCTTTATTTTTCACTTTTTAAATCCATTTCCAGCACAGTCATCCCCCCCCCGGCCCTCGCCCACGCAGCCCTCCAGCTATTTCGTGTTGTTTTTCATATGCTGAGTGCTAATTAAGACAGTACTTGCGTAACACCACATTGTCTCCATTGTGTCTCGGATTTCTCCGCTCTGAAAAGTAATAACTGTAACGTCACTGCCATGTTCAGGTATGAGCAGTTCACATGTTGATATGATCGCATGACTGTAGCTACGGCAACCGGCGAACTAAACAATAGTCATGGTGTCAGTTAATTTTAAAGCCACCCATGTTCATGCAACTAAGTCATAGAGTAATAAATAACCTCTATCATATCAGCATTTGACAGCAATAAACATGATACTAATGACTCCTGTATTTAAATATTTGACCTTTTAGATTGATTTTTACTCGAATTTTCACTTCACATAATAGTTTGCTCATAATGAAACACGTCTGTAGAGAAACATAATAACGTTGTCCTACTGGTGCTTTTACTTCCGTCAATAAAAAGAGTCTTTGGAATTGAATTCTTTCCCATCATGCACCTCTGCAGATGCTTCCAATTGGCAGTTTGTGTCGATGTGGAGGAGTTTTGTGTTGTGTTGTGAATTTTCATCTGTATCAGTTGTGCTCAATAAGACCAAATGGGTTCAGTGAACATGAAGCGCCTCATCCATAAACTATGAACTTTTTCATCTAATAGGTCATCTTTAACTGACTTCTTTTGATCCTAATTTGAGCTCTACATAAATCAACGACCTCCTTGTTGTTCTTGTCATGATCGAGCGCAACATTATCACATAATAGAACCATCAATATAACAATAAGCTAATTCTAGAGATTCCATTTGTCTAAAACGCAGATGTTTATTGGAAGGGAACGTAGTTTAATCAGAGGATGCGTTCGATTCCACAGGAAACGGAAGCTGACAGAGTGACTCATGCTGGAGTCTCTGTCTGGACGGAGAACCACAGGCCAAAGAAAAGGAGGAGTGTGACACAGATTTGACACTTTGTCGGACATGACAGCAGCCCCTGTTGAGACATCCCCATAAATAGCTGCTATCTTTTTTTAAAGCAGGGAGGCAAACACAACAAAAAATATTTATAAAATGGTTAAACTGACAGTGAAGCCGTATTTGAGAGTTTAAAAAGAGGAAGAGGACGGTGTGAGGACAAATAGTTGGGTTACCTGTAAACTAGATTTGTTAATTGTTGTTGTCCTGAGTGGAAGCATAATTGGGTTTTGAGTGTTTGATAGCCTGACGTCCGAGTGAAGGTGACACGTTGTGATGCTGAGCCGCCTCTACCAGTAACCAAACAACCAATGTGCAGAGTGGTCTGCGAGTGCGTGTCACTCTGCACTCCCCAGTCATGTGTGCCAATCATTTCAGGCCCATCAGTTGTGCCCAGTTTCCATGGCAACGGCTCTATGAGAGCACAGAAAGGAATTGAGACAATTATGGTGGCGGGGGATGCTGCAAAAGGGAAGAGTTGGAGATTGGCAGTATGACCAGCAAGGCAGGACGTGTGTGTGTGTGTGTGTGTGTGTGTGTGTGTGTTATAAATATATGTTATCAAACTGCATTACACTTCCAGGCATGAAACGGTGTTATGGATCTGTCGGAGAGAGAGAGCCTTGCAGTGAGTCAACAGGAATCTCTAATACATTTCAGTTTCCATGGTGACAGCAGGGGAATGATATGTTCTTTTCAAACAGAGGTAAAAACGTGGCCGTTAGCCCTGTTGCTGCTCTGTTCTCCGCCTGCATCATTATTTAGACAAGAATCCGCCTCACATCTCTCACACCACCTTATAAACCAGTCCCTGACACACACACACACACACACACACGCACACACACACACACACACACACACACACATTCACAATGCGAGGAGAGAAAACCAGCACTGAGATCAAACATGTTCAACACGCCGTCGTTGTGGGATCCTGGCTGTGACCACTGTGCACTGCTATTTAACACTAGTGTAGATGTGTCCAGCCTCTAATGAGGCCATTATCCTCTCTGCTGCCTCTCCTGGAGCCCTTTTCATCCCCCTGACACGTTCTGAGGGAATTCACTTGTTTGCTGTGCTGTTTAAGAGGCTGCTGCAAAACCACTTGTAAAGGCGACAGCTGCTCCATCGACACGGCCCAGTGCATCGCTCTTCATCCTCCTATATGAATTCCCTCATCATCCAGGCGGAGGGTTCTCCTTCAGTGAAAGTGTGGTGTTGGCTGCTCACAGATGAAACATACAAGGAAATTAGAAACCCAGACAGATGTTGTCTTTTTTTTTGCAGTATTTATTTTTTATCAGAATGGCATGAGAGATCTGCTGATTATTAACTGTACATCACGGTGTAACCTAAAAGATATAAAGTAATCCACCGAGTCTGCAGTAGCATGAAGGTAAATGTAGAAAAGACAGATACAAATACTCACGTACAGTTTCCTTATAAGTTTTGTTCACAGCAACTACATGACATTCATACAAGCGGTAGGTTCTCCTCTCCGCGAGTTCATGTGCTTTGATATCGATTGTCCAGACTGAACACAGTGTTGCTTTTATCAACATTGACAGAAATGGTGCGTTTAGGTCCAGATTGAAACCACGTTTGGGGTCTGGCTTTTCGAACGTTTGCAACGGGGACAAGTCCGGTCACTTCTGAGGTCTAAAGAGGAGTCGTGAACCCTGAAACTGTCCCGGAGACAAATGTCGATCAGTTTGTAAACCAGTCCTGGGTGACTTACAGAGAGCAGAACTGCGAGTCACCGTCACGAGCACAGAGCGATGGGCTCGGATAAAGCTGCAGATTTTTGGGATTTCTCCTCACAACGATTTAAAACAAATGCAACAGCTCCTTCGCAGGTGATAATTTTTTATCCTCTGGCTTCTGTCCTGCTGCTGTAAATACTGACTGCTGCCACTACGTACCTGATTATTGAAATTAGCTCAACTTAATAAATATTTAACAAAATATTTCAGCAAATTCACGAAACACATGGGCTTGGAATATCATGAAATATACAGATGAGTTCAGTCGCTCGAGTCTTTTTCTGAGAGTTGTCCACAGCAACAAACTACAGCGTGACCCTACAGTATTGCTCTGTGATTAATATTAGTGGTTTATGCTTCTGAATGTATTCTAGTTAGTGATTGCACACGGAATAAACAACAAAATTACACCTATTAACATTGACTTCTATTTCCAGAGGCTGTTCTGAATCGAAAACAATTATTTTGTGTGTCATTCATCCACCTGACGTTGTGATGCCACAGTAACCTCATCCATAATACATATTTTTTAACAGAATTAGAAACTCCTTCAACTGTCCCTCCTGGTTCTCACACTTTATGTACCAGATGCATCAGGTGACTGGTACCTGTCCACAGACACACCGTCCAGATTTCACGTATGCACAAACACACATTAACACCAGTCCTAGCAGTGAGCAGAGGCCTGTTAAATCACACCCCTGACACCAGAAACATCCCAACAGAGCAAATAACAGTATCAGGTTGAATTCCATCACACAACTATGATTTCATTGCCTTTTTTTTGTACACAAAGTTTCTACATTCCACCTCTGGTCATTGACCACTACAGTGTAGATCATGTGGTGACAAGTATAAGGTGCTCCCTGATTACTAGAAAAATACAACACAACTATGTAATTGTTAATTCAACAAATAAAGAAAGACAAAAACATTGTGGCAACAATGTTTTTTTTTAGGACTGATATTTTGGCACCGGGTGTCACGTCCGAGCGCGAAGCTCTCTGGAACCGAGCGCGTCCTGGGAAAAAGGCCCTTCGAAACCTGAACGCATCCCATTTTGAGCGCACGTGTGGGTCTGATGGCAATATGAAATCTGACTTTTACACAGATATTTTTAAGTGTATCGTCCCCCTCCGACACTTTCGTCTGTAACACTCGGTGGATCGATAGCGGAAACACCTCTGGTACTTCTGTCTGATAGATTCACAGTGAGTTCAGTGACTGGACCTGTAATAAGCAGCATAGGGGTGGGGGCAGAGGGGGTGGGGGGGGGACGCCAGCCCTTTTATGTACAGTAGGTAAAAGGCAAAACACGAGGAGAAGGAGTGTCGACGTATACGCCAGCTTCTCTTGCTTCTTCTCCTCATCGCCGATGGTCTAATAGAAACTCACCAAGGCGTAGACCATGCTTCAACAGGGAGCAGACAAAAACAAAGATTACCTTACTGGGAAGCTCACCAGGCACCAGTTTAACATGTTTTAACCTACCTGTAGAGATAATAGAAGAAAGAGAGCAGATAAAAGCCCAGCTTACACCAGGACTCCTTCTGGCAGTAGTTGAGAATGTCGGCATTCATCACGCTCACGGGGTCGTACATGACCTCCGAGCCGTCGGCCGGCCGGTGGAAAAACCTGAAAAAGAAGAGAGGCTTGGCTCACGTCTGAAGTGATCTCAACAGAAGAGACATCTGTTATGGGACCACACCTCCACAGATGGTAGAAGAACAGGGGGGTATTCAGGCCAAGTGTGACCCACTCTCCAGCACACATGAACATCACACAGAAGAGCCCGTGGATGGAGTACTCCGGCACCACGAGCTACCCAGAAAACACACAGAGAGGTGGCGGCGCAGTTTAAACCCTCCGCTACAATCAGCAAAAACCTCAATGAGACTGAATCCATTATCAATGTTCTTTTGTTACCGTAAAAATACAGTTTACATCCACCAGTCCTGCTGATGGACAGAGGCTATATGTTCCCATGGTAACCTCTGGGGTGTGGTGAATGAAATGGCAGTTTGGAAAAAATTTGTAACTTAGAGTGACGACCAGGCCAGACTAACTAGTTCACGTGCGTCCTGTCAAAGATTTTGAATGCGGTTGATACTGAAGAGCATTTTAGCCCTCAGTTTGCTACTTAGCTTTAGACAGCTGGTATCATTTGCTAGTTCTCACTTTTTTTTTCTCTCGATTTGATCACTAACGCCGGATCGAAGACGAGATGTTCTCTTTGTGACCAGCTTAAAACAGGAAAAGAAGATTCCCATGGTGAGAAAAACACTTCCGTGTTCTGTGCGTGTGTTAGGGGGGCAGTGGAGGTGGACTGCATCACCAGCATCAGAGGTTCCCATCATAGAACCCGTCTCTTTTAGGAACGCTCGCTACTCACTCTGCGAAGCAGGTTGCAGATTCTTTCAATGTTGAGGATCCGCTCCCTCTGTGAACAGCACAAAAGGATAAAATCATAATCAGGATAAACGTGTCTGTATGAAGTATCAAAGCCATTTTCATCAAATTCTATTTGAGACGGGGGTTGCTTACACACTTCAGGTGAAAAGCATCAACCATGTCTACAGCCCACTTTTAAAAGAGCAACAATATAGCACTAAAAGGCCTCATAAAATAGAAACAGTTATAACATTCTCAGGACAAAGGGTATCTCGTGCGATTTGAGCGTGTGGAAAACATTCAGCGGTTTATTTTCATTTCAGTTTAAAGAATCCCTCAGAGGAAAGACTCTGGATTGACATATTGACTCATTTGTCTTGTGCTGCAGCTCTGTGACCCCCATGATGTCCATTAGCTGCAGACGGAGCCTTTTAACACTCTGTGGACATAAATTCAAACTCCCCTCGCTGACCTGAAAGCAGCTTTTACCCTGAAGCTGCAGCCCCCCTCATGTAGATATTAGCTCTCTATTTATTTACACTTTTCATGTCATGAGTTGTGAAATGCGACGAACACGTATAATGTGTGAAACTGTGGTGCTGCTCACTAGCAGCCTGTAGCATTGCTGCGTTTCCAGAACATGGGTCGCATCCTCCATCACTTCCATCCTAAACCATCAACACTCTAGAACTAACTAAACTAAAGAAACATTATTCATCAGCTGAGTCATTTTACAGCCCATAATGCCAGAACGATGGAATATACGTGACTGAATATAACGTTCTGGAACATGCTGTGTCTTAATGGGGGTTTTTTTTCATGCAGATTATTGATATTGACTGGCATCATCATACACTTGCCAACCATGATCGCAGCAACACGTTGAGATTGTTCTTCGTCGAGTGAAAACACACACCAGTGCAGCCCTTCAACTTCTATCTTTGTGAGGACTTTCATGCACGTTCCCCAGCTCTTTACCTGAACCCTCAACGTTGCATATAAACCCAGGGCTCAACCCAATTCTAACCAGAGCCTTAAATACATGAGAAGTTGTGACCAACAAAAATGTCCTTTCTTTGCCAGTGAAACGCCTCACACTGCACTGAATACACACACCCGCACACACACACACACACACACACACACACACCCCTGTACAGCCGGCAGGCCTCCCACAGCTTCCTCTCCCACTTCTCAACACTTCACAGGTCTGATGCAGGTAAGTTGCTGGAACATCGAGTTCGCTTGTGAAAAGCATTGACAGGTGCTGCAGATGTTCGGCTCGTATCCATAACGAGCTGCACATTAGTTTAATGTTGAGGCGAATTCTGAGCGTCACGCAGCGACCACCTGACTCGATTTGCATCTCTCTTTAGGGGATGAAACCAATGAGCTGCGGTTCCTGTAGGTCGAGTCCTTCGATTTGCATACAAATGAGTGTTTGAGGCAAACAGGCCCGCCTGATCCTGCTGGGATTCACCTGGAAACTCAGACATTTTAGTCAGAGTTTTGTTATGACAGTGCAGGGACAAATATTTGACCGCGGTAAATTAAATTGAAAGAACTAAAGCTGCTTATTCAATTGTGCCGTAACGAGAGTTCCACATTCTCTGAATGAGACCCTTTTAATTCTTTGCGTGTAGATCAGAGAAGGATTCTCTCAAAGCTTAAAGAGGACGGGGTTTTCTGCGTGCACGGCCAGGTTTGATCATCCATGGGAAACAGTGTGACTGCAGGGCTCTTACCGCTCTGGTGGGGTTTGCTCTGATCGATGGGGTTTTTGAAGTCTGTGCGCAGCTCATCAAAGGCAATAATCTAAAACGGAACAAACGGAGAAGCTTTCAGATAAAGAGACAGAGTGGTGTGTCAGTCAGAACACGGTTACACATTTTACAATGTTCAGATACAGCCTGGCACAACTCCCATGTTGATATACGTATAAGTATGTTTCTGTAAATGTGTATTTTTTTTTCATAGGAAAAATTTAATTGTGGGGGTCAAAGGTCGCCTGTGAGGGCCAGTGAGGTCAGACCCACAGCGATCAGTGCCTCAGATGTCTGACTTCTAATAACAGGTCATTCCTAAACATGCATCTACGCATCCACCTTGTTCTCCCCACCCTCTAAATGCCGTAAACAGATGCAGTCTCCATGGCAACACCCACAAGCTCCATGGTTTACTGTAGCAGTGAACGCACTGTCTGATTGGTGGAGGGGGAAATGGAATCACGGCACTGTGTCTGTGGGTGGGAATGCAGCTGGAGGGGTGGGGGGGGGGGTCTTTGATAAGCGTTTTAATCACATGGGGTCTGAGCCAGACCACACACAGACGCACGTCGCCGTCTCCCTTTCACATGCAGACACACTGACTGACTCACGTGTAGTCTCACCCACTGAGTCAATCGGCACGTTAGTCACTTCAAGTCTTACACTAGCAGAACGGCGCGTTCTGCGTTCCGCTCCGACCTCTCAGGTGAGCGCCGCCTGTCAGGTGCCAAATACCACCAAGAAACGCCGCGAGCGCAGCGACGCACAAACAGCCAGATTCAGCTCCTCTCAGGACGCGTTTGTGTGCTGTTTGCTGAAGCTCCACACCGTGTTTGAGGAGCAGCTTATCTCCAACTCTTAGGGATCACAGGTGGCTCCATTACTTGTGTGTTGTGTGTTAAACCCTGATGTTCCCACTGTGAGCTCAGGGAATAATTATCATCATGAGTTGATGTTTTTATCAACACTATATTCAATTGGATTAATCAACACAAATACATACAGGTCCGACGTGCCTAGTAGATGCTTGGTGTGTTCAGAGCATCATGATACACAGTAGGATTCACTCCAGACAGTGTGAATATCCGGATTCACGTTGTTTTATGGTTGTTTAGGAATAGCCGTGAATCATTTCAGCTCAGTTCTGCGTCACTTGGGACTCTTGTGTGGTGAGAGAATTGTTTTCTGTTGATTTTGTTGTTGCGGAACTTGTGGAATAAAGTTCAGACGCTCGGTTTTGATGGACTTGAGAACATCAGTCACGTTGAAGTACGGCTAAAATGCAGATTTTATCGTAGATTTACCTCTTGACAACCTCACACAGTTAAAAATAAAAGTATAAGCAAAAGTTGCTTAAATTGGATTTTAAAGTATTTTAAATTACTAAATTTGCGTAGTTTTGATGAATTCCTGTGGAGTGTTTCTGATGTTACATTTTTAAAATATTACTTGTAATAAACATACAATATTGCCTCTTTTGTCAGCTCTTAGGGAGATACACTAACAAATATTTTTGAGGCAAAAAAAAAGCAGGAGTTTCAAGTCTGCATTATAATACATGAAGTAATGTAAATATTTGTAAACGATTTTGTAAATATTTTTCCTTAAATATGGGGGAACAAATTTTTCTTTTTTCTTTAGAAAAATCATCACAACATCACTTCAGACACCAGACCGGTCTAAAAACATTCTGCAGCGCTGTAACTGCGTTTCAGTCAGACTCACCTGCCATATGACAAAGAAGATGAGGGCAGCGCACAGCACCAAGGTTAGCATGTAGCAGAAGGCCGCAAAGGTGAACGCCATGGCTGTTCCAGCCAGCTTAAAGGCCAGGTGGGTCGAGAGAGAGAAGAGGAGAACACCTCCTCGACACTCCCCTCCTCCTCCTGTTTCTGGCTCTAACCTCCTAGCTTCTAATTTACTTCTGAGCTCGGAGCTCTGCTGCGTCTGCGCGTCGTCCAGGTGAGGCGCAGGTTTAGTGGGCTGAGTGATCAGAGGCTGGAGCGGCGCCGTTTCTCATCATGCTCTGCCTTTCTGTGTCACAGTGAGGGAGGGGGGGGGATCTCTGTTGCTGGCTCCTCGTTTCAACCTCTGAGAGGGAAAATGTCCGTCTCTTCCTCCACATCTTTGTAGTTTCTCTCCAGCCAGATGAGCCTGCACATGTTGTTGCTCTCACTCTGCAGCAGAGGCAGCAAGTGTCTGCCCGACGGGCCCGGGGCAGAAGCTCTGGGTTCCTGTGGACCCTAAGGTCAGCGCCGAGGTGCCCTGTCTGTGAGGGTATGGCTGGCGAGAGCTGAGCAGGCTGCAGCGGGCGGCTTCAGGGTCAACTGTTGCTTTAGATTAAAAGGACCACAAACTTCACACACGCACGTGTTACAGATTCCTCTACACAAACTTGTTAGTGGACTCTAAAAACGATGTCACTGCACTTGTATCTGGAGAGCCGAGTTTATGGCTGCGCACAGCAGAGATTATCACCATAACGAGGAGAAAGGAGCGTGAATGAGGATTAGCACACATCTGGTCTTAGCATCCAGCAGAGAGTACCTGGGTCTGGTCCGAGGAGCCTCTGCCACTGAGCAGTCCACTCTGTCCTCGCCTATTTGGGTCGGCACCATGTCAGAATTCTCCAGAATTCTCTCCTCTGCATCCCTCAGATGGCTCCAAAAAATATTTTAGGTGGCCTTTTTTTCTCTCTTGTCTGTGAGCGCGCAGGGGGGAGTATTCGGTTCAGGGGGATGATCTAAGGCAGATCCAAACACAGCATTCTACATGTAGAGCAGCTTTTATTCTGGCTCCAGACTCCAGACATCCCCTAAGTGCTCAGGGATCCTAAGTTCTGTCCGTCCTCCTGTCTGTCTGTCCTCACTCTGTTTCTAAAGACCCTTTCTCCCCTCTTTTTTTTGTCTTAAAAACAAGTCCTGAAGGTGTTTCCTGAGTCTACAGGCCTCTGCGGCTCCTCTGTTTCTCAGGACTGAGAGGGATATTTCTACCACGCTCGATGTTGTACCAGCCAACCAATGGCGTCGCTCCGCCGCCCTCCCTTTCTTATTTGCCCGCTCTTCCTCCTCTTCCTCTTCCTCCTCCTCCTCCTCTTCGTCTGTCAGTCTCCCTCTCTCTCTCTTGCATTTATGCATTTCGATAATCTCTTCGTTCCCCAGAGAATAACGAGGGGGCAGGGCACGCTGAAAATGCCTTTTTTCCCACCTCCTTCTGTCTGCATCCGACTACATCATCGTTTCTTCTCCACCAAAGCGTTTTAGTCATCTATCATTTCGTTAATGTCTGATTTTGAGCTGCTTTCATTCTCACTCAGGTTGTTTCTTTTCTTTCTGTCATAGCTGTTTCACATATATGTGGAAAAAGACTCACTTTTAATATCCGTTTCTTGTGTTTTAATCTTTGTTGAAAAGCGTTTAG
The DNA here is from genome assembly GCF_901000725.2 of Takifugu rubripes. Taxonomy (NCBI): domain Eukaryota; kingdom Metazoa; phylum Chordata; class Actinopteri; order Tetraodontiformes; family Tetraodontidae; genus Takifugu; species Takifugu rubripes. The sequence goes on from NC_042299.1 coordinate 11,195,280, forward strand.
AAAAAGAAGATGACTAGAAAAGACAAAGCCAACAAATTGTTGAATGGATTGAATATAATAAATAATATCTTTAGAATTACTCTGTATTTTAGCTCTTTGCATGTTTGTGTGTATCTCTTCTCCTTTGTGAGGATTTTAGAATCTAGTGTCACAAACTGTATTTAATTATCATGTATAATCTAATAAAGTGTGACAATAATATAAAGAGGCATTTTGTTGCATATTAACCACTGTATCAGTCAGTAGGTAGAAATATTATTTGAACAACAGAAAATCTCTGGATTGGAAATGCGTGTATGGGGTGGATGTGAAAAACACTGCAGGGTCTCTGAGAACAGTCCGTGTGATCTGCATACTCACCACTAGGTGTCGCCAAATTTTACCACATTTACCAAATTTGTCGCCATAATGACTTTGGATCACTATGTTTAACACTGTCTGCCGTTTCTTACCTTTTAAAATTCCAGTCAGCAGAGCCATGACAGCTCTGCTTTTCTATTACCTGAATGCAGAGTGACTCAGTGGAGGAATACAGAGAGGGAAAATTAAACTTGTGGGATTTGCTCTGATTTGTATTCTTTAATATTTGACCACATTTCAATAAGTCATCATATATGATGACAGGGACCTGATCTGGGTGAGTTGTGATATGTCAGCTATGCCAGAGCTAATCATTGAACCCTCACTGACCTGAAGTCTGCCTCAGCTCGGAGCCTCTCACTTTCTCTATTATTACCAATGAAATGATCTTTCTTTCGGATTTACGTTGTTCAAAATGTTCTGTAGCATTTGAAATAATGATCCAATCTGCTGCTGCCATCTGCTGACGATAATAATTAACTGCAGTTCCATTCACTTATTCATTTATTTGGTTATTTATCACTGTATCGTAAATATTGGAAACAATATGGTAAATCTAAATCTTGCCAAAATACATGAAGTATTATTTTAAATATCACTTATTTATTTGCTACTAGTATAATTATTTAAAGTACCAATTCAGTATAAAGGATAAATGAGTAAATGTGTTGAATACTGTCGTATTTTGGTATTGGCGTTGGGGATTCATTTTTAATCGAGAGTAAATGTCTGGAAATATAATTTATGTTTTATCACAAGTCTCCCACGAGGTGGCAACATCAGAGAGAGCGCAACAGATGGTCCCCATTTGAATTAAAAAAAACGTCTCTACGCAGAATTTTAAAGTTCTCCAGTGGCTTTTAAATAAAACCCCCATTTAAAGCCAAATGATGCAGATAAAACGCCACTGATGGCTGTAAGTAAAGAAGGCTCGGCTCATTCCGTCCGCATCTATATTTAGATCTGCAGCAGGACTATAATGATTAACAGCAGGATGAATCATTAAACACAGCCACAAGAGCATCAGCGGGAATTAAAGCTCAGTATTTCCCAGTGCGATGATAAAATGGGCCAGTGGGACATCTCCTACATCCAGAATCACACCTCCTGTGAGACCAGATGGACAGTAAACCCATCAATGTGGTGGCAAACGAGGTGTGGTCAGTGCAAGAGCTACTCGTTTAAATAAAGCTTTACTGATCATGAACACAGACGTTCAATATTTCACTCATAAATTTCAGCTCACAGACATTTTTACAGCTTAATGTTGCTTTAAAATGTTTGTCAGGTTAATGGTGTTGAGATGGGGAGCTTGGAGACAGACAGAGAAGTTTTTTGAGGTGATAACGTGATTATTGAAATCACAGCAGAGCAGGAAACTGCAACTGGTCCAGAAGTACCACAACATGACTAAATAAGATTCAACAGGACCCTCAGCAGGAACACAATGAGAAAACAGCTCTAGAAGATGGTCAGTTAGCCAAGTTACCATTGAGTGGGGAATACTGTATCCCAATCAGATGCCCTGTGACCTTTCATTAGCCTGAATCCCAGTGGTTCATCCCCACAGAGCCACAGGATTCATAGCAATGACATCATAATGTTGTTAAACCTGTATAAATATAATAAAATTGGCTCAATAAGTGGCAACAAGGCCACAAATGAAGGCACCATGGCAGAGGCTCAGGATATAAGTCTGAGTCCCACAGAGACAGGAAGTGGCCACAGAAAAACCCAGGTCACTGAGATGAGAGCCATCAACCCACCTCATCATTACAATTCAGCTCCTCTTTAGGTCACCAAAAACAAGTGGAATCGCTGCAGAAAATAAACGGGGGGGTGGAAGCCATAGAGGAGTGGGATGAGGTCAGGATGAGCTGAGGCGAGGAGAGGTGCGAGCACACCATCAGAGCACTGCCGAGCTACCCCTGAGTAAGGAAGAACCCCCCACACACACACACAAATGTGTCTGTCTGGGGCAGGCTACTCGAGTTTCCACTTGTGGGATCAATAAGGTGTATCATCTTTCTGTGCTTGCCTGCCTGTTCCCTCAATGTTCCCTCAAGGGAGCAACAGTAGCTGCAAAACCTCCGGTCCTGCAGAGTATTCACCAGTCTGAGCAGGACTCTGACCATACGGGCGATGGATACATGGATACACATGGTTTCCACAGTACTGAAGCAAATTTAGAAAGGCCGGTTTTTCATGCAAGGAAAGAAAAAAAAAAACCCAAAGAAAAACATTTGATGTTACGGAACAAAATGAATCCTGCTGTGTTCCTTAAGTTTGAGGCTTGTTTTATTTGAAATTTGGATATGCTGATTAGGATCATTGCAAAATAGGGTTCATTCAGTGTGTGTTTCATTCTTGTTTTATGTTTTCTCAATACTCATAAAACAAATAGTGAGATCCTTAAAGAAAATTAATATTCCAATAAAAAGATACACAAATACATTAAATATACAATGTCTCTCATATTAGATTAACTTTTTTAAAATACTATTTGGAGGCACATTATATCCAAGTGATTCTCCATTTTGATATATTTCATTAGAATTATTTTTGTCAATTTAATCTACTTTTACAGTGTCCATAGATTCTACTGCTATGATACGACAATAAAAGTGTTGTATTTATACTCATATGGTGATCTATTATATATATGTAATATTGTGCCTTCTCTATACAACACATCATAAACTGAATTAAAAATACTATACAAAAAACAAATATTAATTATTCATGAGAAAATATTAAGTTTTATTTTTAGAGATAACTGTAAAAGATCGTTCCTGTGGATCTAGCAGAACTGGTTAATTACTTACAAACTACAGTTGGTGGTGGCTGATGGTTCATGGGCCTGACTGTAGTGACGTCAGTGGTTCTGTCCATGGTGCTGACTATGACCCTCACCGTGGTTCTGTCCATGGTGCTGACTATGACCCTCACTGTGGTTCTGTCCATGGTGCTGACTTCGAACCTGGCTATGGTTCTGTCCATGGTGCTGATTACCATCCTCTGTTCTGCCTTGACATTGACAGGGGTGGGCCTCGAGGGCCGGATCCAAGCCAGACTTTCTGTCCCACAGGTGAATATGTTCACCTGGGGTTTCATTTACCTTGGTGAAAGCGGTTTCTTTCTCCCTGGTAGGATGCAAAACTTGCCCATCAGAGGAGGCCAAATCCATTTCAGGGTTGAATTCAAGCCGGGATTTGCATCCTACCAGGCAGGAAATGCTTTCACCAAGGTAAGGGAACCCCAGATCGGCCTAAATCTCTACTAGTTCTGGAGGTGAGCACATGAATCACTCTCACATATCAATTAAGGTGGGGCTAAGATTTAATCAATTCTGTAGCAATAGTTGTGTGAAGTCCAGAGAAGAGGGTATTGATCATGGTGCAGGAATGTGCTGGCATTAATGCAGCTCTGGACTTATTAAAAACATCTCCATAGGTGAGACCGCACAGACCCCCCCCCCCCCCCCCCCCCCCTTCATTAAACCGCATCCCAGTATACTGAAGGTGT
>NC_042299.1:11199264-11229605 GCF_901000725.2 Takifugu rubripes
GGATTAGGAAATATTTATAAAGGTGAGTCCAAAGGTCTTTGTAGTGTTGGTTAGAGTTAATTAGCTTTATCAGATTACTGCTGTTATCTGATAAAGCCTATTACATAATATGCGAATAATCTGATAACTCCAGAAATGGGATAATGAGTGGATTTCATGGTCCGCGCCCGCTTTTTGCAGTGTTTCTTTTACCACCCTGTGCTGCTCACCTGCGTCTACTTGGCTCCGCCCCTTCCTCGTGCACATTTCTGGTCTTTGTTTGGAATCTGCTCCACCTCGCCTCAAACCTCAGCAGGACCAGCAGTGATAAACACATATAGAGAAATCAAATTTGCATTTTACAGAACGTTTCCGTCGGAGCCAGAGTGTGTGAAGGCCATGAAGAAAAAGCACGAAAGTTGAATCTGGTTCTTGGAACAGACCCCAGCAACATGATTGATTTACGCCCATTGTTATTTCTTACAATAACACAAGTGGTTGCGTTGCACACAATCCAGTCAGCATGCAACTTCTCAGAGTGACATTAGCTTATTGTTGGGGTGGGGGCGGTTGACGTGACCGTGCGGTGCGTTTAGCATCCCAGCCCATTCTGAACAAATGCAACAGTCATTTCTTCTGATCTAATTGTGAAACATCCTGGCTACAAATGCGATTTAGTTCCTTCTTAGAGCACCACCTCAGTAATTTGAGCCACATCAGAGTGATTACATCCACTTCAGAATGAATAGAGCACTCCCCACAGATGCCGAGCTACCTATGTCTGTAAATGACTGCGGCAACAGTAATTCACTAACATTTCTCCTGGGAGAAATTCTGAAACACCTCTGGAGTAAATTGCTCCTGCATTCAATAGAGCAGGAATGCACACGCACCACAAACACACAATGCAGCAGTGCCCCTGAGAACCTGGGACGGACGGATCTCTGGACACAGTGACAGCAGCACCACTTATCAGAGAATTGAAGAGTTCTAAAACAGAGTTCTAACAGCTGAGGCGGGCTTTCGATTCCTACTGTTTCAGGACATGTTGTGCACGTGCCTACTGCAGATGAGGCCCAGCGATGCAGAACGCTGCTCTGCAGCCGCAGCCGGACCAGTGGGCTTTAGCTAACAAGCTCAGCTAGTGCCCTCAAGGGCAGGGATTATGTCTGACTCCAGAGTGGCCTCTTTTTTCATGGGCTGCATCAGGAGGAAAATGGCCGAACCAAAAGAACATTTTCTGCTCTCCGGTGGCATCATGACAGAACAGTAACGCAGCGGTGCTCCATCATAGAAGGTTCCCATGATGCACCGAGCGCTCCTCTTCCCCTTCCATTTGTGCCTCCCTTTAGTCAGGGCGAAGTGCCCCCAAGACTGAGGAGGGTATTTTTGTGAAGTTACACCACGTTCTTGATCCAATCACAACAGAGTTCTGAGGTCACCAGATGAACGAACAGGAAACGACCCCAGATATTTATGATGCTTTTTGGACATCCCATTAGGGCCAAAGATGACTGTGATTTGACAGCGTGATAAAGAAAACCTTAATAGACATTTGGGATTATTATGGGCTTTAATCCTGCAGGCGATGTTAAACTGTAAAGGATCTGATCTGTGCACGTGTGAGAAATGTGTTCGTTTTCATTTTCTGCATCATGCAAATTTCCATATCATTAATGTCTATAGAACAAATTTACTGGGGTAAAAGTTCGGTCCTTGTCTCCAAACTGTATGTGAAAGTAAAAAAGAAGTTCATGTAATGTACTTGAAGGTGAACTTTTTGTGATGATTACAACAGTAGGTGGCCAACTTTATATGACGTTTATACAAAAATCGTTGTTTTTTGATTGTCTTACTCTCATTTTGTGACGATATTTAGGGTTTAAATTAGCTGTAAGCCTTAGTCATCAGAATTCAAAGAATAAACATTACAAATCTATAAGACTGTCTTTAATGAATCTATAAAATATATGAGTTTTACTCATTTAAAGTTTTACTTTATGCACAGCCTGTGCAGTTTCACAGCTAGTACAGTTAATTAAGTTGCTTTAAAGCTTCAGCATGCTGAGGACGTGATAATCCCGTCACCTTCTGTTGCTGGAGAATTGGTCGCCGTTACACACTTGACTCTGAATTTCCACTCAATCAAGGTTCCTCGTAATGACAATGCAAAATGTTCTGTGATGGAGCCTTTTGGCTGGTCTTTGGGCTACACACTGTTTATCACGCCTTATTTGGACTGAAGAGGAAGTAAAACAAGTGAAAATCTGGCTTTTGCAGTCAACAAATGATGCATTTGTATTGCCCACAGTTGTTGTTGTCGCCTCTGCAGGCTGAGATGGTTGTCGAGCGCCGGTGCTCACGTGATGGCGGCACCTTTCAGTGACATTGTGATGAGAAGTGACCTATGCTGTTTCTCATTTGCCTTATTTCCATTTCCTCACTCCTTGCTTGATTGAACTGTGGGCTGTTTGCTGCTCACCATTTGTTATTCTTGCTGTGAAGGTGGACCTTTGATTAATTTCTGCGTAAGCAATGATAAATTAGAGCCTTTTAACAGAGGTCTTCCTGCTGCCTGATATGCCCCACCTCCGATAATACTCTCAATTTCTCTTAGAACATTTTCCTCATTTCCTCTCTCCTCTCTTGCTGCCCTCACATCACTCCATTAATCCTCAGTAGGAGCCACCAGGAAAGGACTTTGGTGAAGGAAAGTGAAAGAAAAGGTAAATAATAAGGAAAATAAAAAAACACCTCAAAACTTAGGAGTCATTTTGCTGTTTGGTTGTTTAAAAGCGTTTTAGTTCACTACTTTCATTTTCCTATTTGTTTTGTCATAGGGAGTGAAGCAGCCTCTTGATTCTTCTGTATATCCCCGTCTTTGTGGGAAAAATTGACAATAAACATCCTTTGACACTCGAATCCTTTGACTTCTCCAATTGTCTTATCTTTTTAGTTCACGTCCTTGCCCTTGGATGTCCTTGCAGTCTGCTGACGTCACCGAACCGCCCTGTTGCCTCAAAGCAAGATGGATCTGCATGTTCCAGCCCATACACACAGACATTGGGCCGATTAAAGCGGTGTGTGTGGAAGTGAAAGGTGTGTGTGTGTGTGTGTGTGCCCTGTGATGGGCGGCTGAGCTGAACGTAGCCGTGCTTCTTGTCTAATCACTGCTGGGATGTTCTCCAGCACTCCCCAACACCCTGATCAGGAATTAGTGGCAGTTAAAAAGATGGATGGCCGCTGCAAGGAGTAAACAAATTGTCTCTCAGATGGGAGCTTTGTTTGCAGCTGACCCATCACTACTAAACTTTCATCTTGCGAGTGCTGCCCAGGCTGTTAGGGCGCGATCTCGATATCACTCAGCTTCAGACTCACAGGCTAATTCAGACGTTTCATCCGAACTATCAAGTTTCCCATCTGGACTCTCCGGCTTCATGTCAACATAATGTCAGACACTGCAGCTCCTGCATGTCTTTGCTCGTTAGGGACCCCAGGCTGGATTTGGCAGTTTTAATCCCTTTGCTTCCCAGGGATTCGGTGAAATGAAAACAGCGCGCACGTACTTGTTGTTTTTGCTCAAGCAAGTTTCTGGAGCTGAGTTTTCATCCCCTGCCAATACCTCCGTCACTTATAAAAATGTTCTCGTCTGGCGTCATGTGAAATGAGAGCTTTCAGTAATAACAAGATTATAAAACGTTTATTGATCCCCTCTGAAGATGAACTCATAAAGGAATTTCCACACATATCTCAGGTTCACATCATTTTTGTACGCAAAATTATGGCACCATTAGCTTCTATAATTTCACCAGGAAAAAAAAAATATTCACGTGGCTGTTGCCATGTTTTTATTTATACAAATGATGAGCATGGACGTGTCTTCAATAGAGCCTCTGTAAAATAGTAATTACACTATGTGAACACTCTCCCAAAAACAGACTTAGCGAGTCAAGTTGTTGGGTTGACCCAGTCATTCTTAAGTTGTGAGAGAAAATATACATTCCACTGACATTTCGCCTGACACCATTGTAAAACTCTAGCAGACAAAACGGTCAAGGAAGCAGAACTGGTTTCCCCTTTGGAGGCAAACAGCAGTAAACAACTGATGGAAAATATGAAACCCAAGGGAAGAAGCAGGGTATGACAAATAGATTTATGCATGGGTGAACACGACCGCACCACAGCCATCAATTCTCTTTTCTTCATCAAGTCAGTCCCACAGCCTGGAGATGTTTTTGTCTCCTCCAGCTCTGCATACCTGTCATTTATCCCTGCGCGCTGCTAAGTGCTAATACATTTACATTTTTAGTACTGCTCAGTAATAAAAGAGGTGGAATGAGGGGAGACCTTTTAACATTGCTAAAACAAACATCATGAACTCCCTCCGCTGAGGAACCACCCCCACCTTCTCTGCCCCCAGCAGTCAATTCAGCCAACCGCGCTCAGATGCTGCTCCACAGTGCATGTCAACAGTGTTGCGGTTTCGTCCCGGGTTACATCTTATTTACCAGTTCACTTCAAAGGCGTCCTCCTGACCCAGGAGTGTCCACAAATGGGTCTCATCCAGTCTGGTGTCCTCACTGATGCCGTTATCAGCTTATCGGTAAAGGAATTGTTTAGCAACGTAAAGTTAGCGACAGAAGTCCCGGGTTCAGGGTGAGTTTTTTCCACTTTTTTCCACAAAACAATGGGACAGGCTAGCCTTTAATGTGGAGGCTGATCATAAAAAACACATGTAATTAAGAGTGCCCTCTGCTGAATTTAAGAAAATGTGAACCTGAAGACAGTCCAAAGGGATATTTTCTTCAATCTCATCATTTCGTCAGTAAGCATCAACAATCCTTTATCAAAACCAGGCATCAACAGCAATGACAAACCACCTCAGAGACAAAGGACATCACATAAGGAAGAAATAAATAGATAAAGATAGCTGTGCAGATTGCAATACTAAACAACCACTGAGAAAGAAAACAGCAAAGAATTTTCCAAACACCGCCCAGTCGGTATCTAAGTAAAGTATCTACATTACACACTTGTGCTGCCTCGTGTCTGACGCCGCACGACAAATACCAGTCGCATGTGAATGAACTTGAGAGGTATAAACCATGGCTCGCCAGCCCCGATAAGATCTTCACCCTTCCAGCTACTGAATAAGGTAATAACAAGCCTACTTTAAGACATGGGTTATTGGGTTGTATGAAAGAGAACAATTCACAGCATTACAAAGCCCTTTCCTTTGATAGCTGGCAGGGCACATCAATATAGCGTAATTGAGGCATTTATAACGATGACTTGATGAGACTACACTTGATGTATGGATAGCAAGCAGGGAACAGTACCAGAAATCCCAGTTTCTCATTATGTCTTCATCTCTTTGAAATTGGTTGTAGTTTCTGTTGTGGGTAAGAAAACCTCTGCACTCGTGTCTCTAGCTTGACCTTTTTTTGTGAATACATTCTCAGTTTGCCTGTCACAGGGAAAGTACTGAAACAAAAACATACACAGGCCATTACTAAGACGGTGGAGGAAACAGTCAGCTGTGCGTTTACACCTGGGGCACTGCCACTGATTCCTGCAGTGAACTTTTCCCACCCGGTTTCAGTTCCACTCAATCACAGGATACGTTCAGTGCACTGAACAGCAAGTCGTTGGAATGGGAGACCAGAAGAGGAAGAAGGCACAGAGGGGTGCTTCAGAAGTGTCCATGCGAGGGAATTGTGCATCTATACAGTTTAGCAATAACACCGTGGGTCGGACCTGCTACACTACATCAGTGTAACAGTAGTCTATATCTGGGATTCCTCCTTCTCTGTATCCACGGTTGGTGCTGTGTCCAGCATTAGAGACCTGGTGGGCACCTTTGTACAGGCTGTGCCGTTGGACGGGAATATGGTGTGAATGATGTAATCCCCTCGTAAAGGTTTAGGCTGCATGGGCTGGCAAGCTGCCATAGGTGTCATCTGGAAGCCTGGGCACGGATCTCCAAAATGCTATTGTCCTTCTTTGTACCTGATTCTATGTAATCATCGTAGTTCTTGCTTTTGCGAGAGCTGCTGCGGGTATAGTGGTCACGGGGGCACAAGTGTCCAGTCCTATGGCCGTACCAGCAGAATACGCAGAAAATAAGAGTCAATGATACAATGGCAGTTTGCTCCCCCTATAATTCCTGCCAGAGGCAACACTGTCAAGTGCTTTGACTTGTCTCCATCTTCCTCCTCCGATGGGGTGACGTCTGACGTTTCAGCTTTTGCACAGACCTGAGCTTCATCAGAGTCCGCATCTCCAGAAATTGCCCCTTTGCTTTCTGAATTGGCAGACAGGGGCACCATGCAGATGATATAGCTGGAACGTGGTTGCAGGGAGGTAAGCAAGTACTCTCGACGATCCCCCCGGACCAGAGTTTCTGTAATTGACCCCATAGCATTCCCAGTGCCGAGACGGAGCCAGCTAAGCCTGAAGGAGGAGCTGGGCTGAGCCACACTCCAGGTAACACGAACGCTGTTGTGAGAGAGGGGCTTCACACTGAGAGCCAGACTTTTGCCCACGCCGCTGCTGCTGAGAGTGTAGTCTAAGCCAGAGTCAGGAAGCCCCGAGCCAGGTCGCTTTGAACGCAGGGTGAACAGAGAGCCCTGTGGTGGCGTTTGGGTGGTAGAACTATCAGTCCCCCCTCCGCCTATTCTATCTCTATTCCCTGCCGTCCTCACGACATCACATTCCTCCATCTCACTGGCAAGGTCTAACAAAGCCATATCTCGGACCCTGTCAGGTCCATGACAGTTGAGGCCTCTGACAGTTATGGTGTTACCGCGGCCATGCAGCCAGTCATACAGCCAACGCAGATTGCACCCGCAGTGCCAGGGATTACCTCGCACCAACAGCTGGCCAAGGCCATCCAGGTCTTTAAACAGTCCTTTTGGGAGGGTGGTCAGGTTGTTTCCTGACAGGTCCAGCCTCTGCAACCTACGCATGCCATCCAAAGAACCACGCGGCATGTGAGTCAGGGCATTCTCCTGTAGAGATAGCCGCTGCAGATGGGCACTGGGCAAGTTAATGGGCGGGGTCTGGAGGGAGTTCCGTACTAGGGACAGTTCAGTCAAGTTGGAAAGGCGGGAAAATGTGTCATCCGCAATTCGCTGGTTTGCCAGAAGGTTCCCATCCAGGACCAGGCATCTAAGTGAGGTTAGGCCTCGAAAGGCATGGGTCGGGATGGTGGAAATTCTGTTATCATCCAACCGGAGTTCTTCCAGTGATGCTGGCAATCCCGAGGGAATGCTAGACAAGTGATTGCGTGACAGGAAGAGTAGGCGCAACCGCGGGTTGTCAGCAAAGGCCTGGTCCTCAATGCTGACGGTAGAAATAGAGTTGTCGTCCAAATGAAGCTTCTCTAATAACGGCATTCGGGCCAGTGCGCTGCGAGGAATTGTGCGGATGTTGTTGTCCTGCAAATGCAGCTCGCGGACGGACGGAGGCAAGTGCAGGGGGAATTCATCCAGTTCATTGTCATAGAGGTAGACCACACGGACGGCGAGGTGGTGCTCCAAGGATGTGGGCAAGCCGGGGTTGTTTATTTGATTGTTCTGAAGGTAGAGGACGGACGCAGAAGGAGGCAGCGATGGGATGGAGCTCAAGCCACGATCATTGCAGTAGATAAAGTCCTCATCGCACCTGCACACAGACGGGCACAACATGTCGCTCTCTCCGATGTACCCTTGTATCGTGGCAGCAGCAAACTGGAATACTCCAGCACGACGTGTCAGGCAAAGAAATGACAGAAGGAGCAAAGCCCTCAGTTTAGCTGCAGCTTCAGGCTCCATTGTGGTAAATAGGATCTCAGTCTTAGTTTTCTCGGTCCGTTGCTAATTCCTCCAATCAATGCACTGACGCTGGAATTCTGTGACCTCCACCCTGGAAGAGAAAGAGGAATATCATCAGCACTGACGCACTAGTGGGTGGAGACAGAAGGTGAAATGGAGGTAAAATTACACAAGCTCTCACAACAGCTTACTTGTCTTACATCATTTTGTCATCGTCAAGCTACACTGACAATGTTGTAAATAGTTCAGGCGTCCTTTATTTCGTCATAATGTTTTTTTTTCTAATAATTAATAGGTGTTAGGGAGATGTACAACACGGATGGATCTGTAAGGATCCCTGTCACCGCCCCTAAAGCATCCTGCCACTGCAACTGTGCAGCCAACAGGATGTGAGATCACAGCCAGCACTTGAGTTCACCCTGGTAGGTACCAGATTTTCAAAGCACAGTGGATATTATGCTTAGAAAAAAAGCAACTTTAGAACAAATGAATCCAGTCATACATAACAATTGAGGTCTTTGCAAAAAAAAAAAAAAACAGTCTTCTTCACTTCTAAATTATTCAGGAGCTCTTGAGAGGCTCCATAACTCCTGCAGCAGTTACCAGCGATGGCTGCATTGGCCATACAGAGCCCAAGAAACATTTCAACAAGGAACATTGTTTCTAAAAAGAGAAAGAATTCTTTAACTTGTCATTTTTAGCCCTCATCTCCGTGAGCTTAAAAACCCTTTGAACGTCCTCACATATCACATCACCCTCTTTTAGATTCATCCAACTGAATAAAGCACTTTTAAACAGTTTTGCAAAAAAAAAAACCCCAAACAACCCAAAAACTGTTAGTATAGTAGAAAGAAAATGACAGCTGATGAATTATTAGCAGTGACTCCAATCGTGCTGCTAACGTGCTAAACTCGACCGGACCGGGCAGCACCTTTTGTTACCCATCAGAGGAGGGAGCCACGACAGTGAGTGCAGTATTGACTGCAGGGATTTGGGAAATATAAAGGCACAAGTTGAGCCTATACAGTCCTCAATAACCAGAGCCATTAGTCAGAGCATTAAGGCCCACACGGCTGCAAACATAGTTAGGCTGTACTATTGATTTTCCTCACAAATCCGAGGTGATCTGCCGGAGCCAGTTGGATCTTATGCAGATTGCAAGACTCCTGGGAGAGTTGCTAACACCACAGAATACATTCCAAATAAAGGACAACTCTGCCGGGAGTGTACTTATATACGTGCTTACAATAATTTCTGTGAGGTCATTATAGAAACAATGAAAAACTACTTATAAACTAAATAGGCTAAGCCACAAAGCATTCCCATCTCAAATGCTGTTACATTCATTCTTTATTCAGTATTCATTGTCATGATTTATAAAGTACACAAGCCATAGACTCTCTACTTTGTTTATGATTTAGGGCAACCTTTTAGAAAGAGAATCCACTGAGTAAAAGCTCACATCGGTCATTTCACCAGCATCCTAAACACGGAGGCTGTGTCCATTACACCCGCCTTTCAGTGATATGTGTAAGCTGTGTGTTCCGAGACAACTATTTCATTTTTTATGACAGCGAAAGTGAAATCATGATGTCTGAATGTGCACGAAAGTCTCGACAGCATGACTTGAGAATAAGGAATTGCGTATTTTACCCTGAACATCATTTATTTGGGGTTGTTTTTTGCTTTAATGAAAAACTCGACACCTTACAAAAGACACATCTTGGTGATTGGCGACATGTTTTAGAGTATAAAGTGTTCATTTATGTTAACATACGACACAAATGTGTCTCAGTTTGGAGCTGCTAGGAACGTTTTTTTTGGAGTTATTGAAAATTAAGTGCTTGTACAGTTGGATGTGGCCACAACCTATGAGCCGGCTGAACTGAGAGGGCACTTTACTATCACTGTTTGTATGTAAGGCTGAGTGGTGCTAAAGAATGGATGATTCTGAATCCCAGGGGCAGCCACATTGACTCTGAACACTGGGGTATTTGGGTCAGCACTTCAAAAACAACATACAGTAGATGTGGTGTGAGATTGAAGTGCTGTGGGGAGCCACAGGGATTAATAGAGCATATTGAGCTGCAATTCTCCGGATTAAGCAGGTGCTCTGAAGACTCACAGGCAGTCATTTCAGGACCTTTGTTGGCCTCGTGGTTGCTCATTCTTCTGAGAAAGGCCATCAGACTGCTCTTTACATAGATATTTCTGCATCTGAATGTGTTTGTTTACCCATGCACAATGACATTGGGAGCATTAACCCATATGGGGACGATCTATCCAGCGCTAGACTTCTATTCAGTTATCTGTCAAGGGCAGTAAAGCAGACATGTGGGCTAATGTGTTAGCCAGACAGCCAGTCGCCTCAGGCAGAGTACAGGACGGCAACAACCCCAATTTAATGCTGGAGCCCAAGACTGGATCGATTTACATGAAAAAAAGCCAAACCAGAGAGGCAGAGAACGACAGAAAGAAGCTCTGAGCAAGATCTTTGAATTTCACCCCCACAGAGAGATTGGACTGGGAAATGTGGATAACGGGATTTTGGCTGACTAACGGGGCTGCAGATGTTTGAGAAAATCCACTTTAATGATGATAGAGAAGAGATGATAGTGCCCCAGAGCTTACCAAGGTTTCTCTGCCTGTTTTAGTGGAACAAACTGGACATGAGGATGATGTGGCACATGATGCTAATGGTGATGACAGAAGCACGACCAGGGACCCAAAGTAACACCGAACACAAAAGAGAAGCCAGAAAAGCCTGATTTCATTATTGTGTTAATCACTGATGTCACTGCGGTTTCATTTGTGTGTACTTCTTGTCACTAAGAGACGGTTTTTGTAATAATGTACTATAATCTTCAATCCATTAAAACACGAGGATAAAAAGTGGGCTATAATCTCCTAAAAAAAAAGAACAGAGCAATTCATTTTTAAACAAGATGTTCCACAATTACTCTTTCCACCTAAAAAATGATGCTCTTCATTTCCAGTTGTCTGTAATATAACATCTGCTGCATTTTGATTTGAAGCAAAAGTATTTTCAGGAAGGTCAATCAAAATTTCCAAATAGAATTAAAATAAACTATTACTGCCCATTTCTATGTTGCCTCAAAGTGGACAACAGCTGGGAGACGGTGGGAGATGGGAGAGCTGTAGCCTTGGTGGCACTCGAAGTCTTCATTTAAGGGTTTTATTCATATTTTCTACACACATGGCATGCTGTTTGCAGCGACCTTTGACCTCCATAAATCTAATTTGACAATTTGTTGCAAATGCAAATTCAAATCTGAAGGCATTGCTCCTGGGGCTGAACGAAATGCTGCTATGGCCTTCACCTTTGACCTCTTGAAATCCAGTTAATGTTCGAGTCAGAACATAATTTTGTTTAACGTCTGACATAGAGCCTTTAAAGCCTTCTTGACATAACGGGCAACCCACAAATGCACCCCGGGTAGCACACGATTAAACTATTGATTTACGTCAACAGGCTGTTTATTTAATCAGAATTAAGGACTTTTAGCATTTATCTGACAGCGATGCCGTGTGTAGCCTCACAAAGCCGTTAGCATGAGTGTCTTTTTTTTTCAATGACTGGAACACAATACACAATTTCTGACTGCGTTCTTTGCTGATTAATGTAACATCTGCTCTGTGTGCTTTCATATTTGTAAGCATTGTTGTTCTGTCACCTTCTCACAGGGATCCAGTGAGGTAGCAGCAGCTTTGGCAGGCTGGTTAAATGAACTTCAGAGGTGTCGAGCGGTGTCAGCGGTCATAATACAGTCTTTGATCAAAACCTCTGGCTTCTCCAATCAATTGAACTGCTTTCACTGCTGTAGGTTTATCATGTCGGAAGCAATTAATAAAACGGAAGCGAAAAGTTTGCGGGACATCTGTATTTGAGAAAACCGATTTGATGCCTTTACAGACGACTTACAAAGGCAAATGTATCTCCTGCCTTTGAGGCGGGAGTCAGGTTGTGGTTGTCACGCATCAGTTGGGCTCTGATTGGATTTTTTTATTATTATTATTTGAGGGAGAGGAAGAGGGAGCAATTTTTTTTTAGCTTAATTGGTTAAATTTGAATTTATCCCCGACAAGTTGCTATATAAACAGAAGGCTGAGGCCCCGGGAGCTGAGTCACATGACTACGCTGTGCTTTCAGGGTGAAAATTAACCTCCACATCAGGGAGAAATAGAAGAAAACAGCCGAGGAAATAGTCCAACATCAATAGAGTATCTGTCAGGGGGCTGTCTGGCAGCCACCCAGGAGATCCAACACCTCTGAAAAACTGAGAATGTCCACCTTCTCAGCGCTAACACTGTGAGAAAGATATGTGCTTCTGGGTGTCTGATCTTTTCCCCTTCACACGCGTGATAAACTCCCCCATCCGCACCTCTTCTTCTGTTGTTCTGGGACCGTGGTTACATTTTACGTTCATGTCAGCTGTTGTTGCTTCGTCAACAGAAAATTGACGACCGTAATCGCATAAAAAACGGAAGTTGGAGGTCTTCCACTTGACGCCCAAGACAGCAAACACAGAACAAATGTCGAAAAGACACGACTGGTACCTGTGTTTATTGTTGTCTCTTAGATGGACAATGAATTATTCCAGCTTACTGTCATCTTGTCTTGTTTATACCCCTTCGCGGTTTATCGTTGTCAGCCATTTTCCCACTACTTGAAAATCTCCATGCTACTGTTTTAGATGGAAGAAGTAGGACGATGTGTTATAATTCAGCTAAACTGTGAGGTGTTTTTTTCATCACTCAGTGTTCCACTGGTTATCAAGTCTGGAATCCTTTAGCGATAGATTGTAGATTATGTGTTCTAGATTATGCCGATGAAACGTATTTAAACTGTAGCCTGACTTCATGGGTGAGATCCGCACCAGAGGAGAGTGAAGGCGTGGAGTGGAGATTGAGGTCAGCGTGAGCTGTTCTGTCCTCATATAGATGTCCACACATTTAAATTGATTCAAACATTCTTCTTCAAGTTTGGCTGTGGTGATGTCAGCCTGCAATATTACTCATCTCTGTGTCAGCTCCTTGGATCGCCATGTTCTCAACAACAACCTCCACACACCAATTTTTACATCGGATCACTAACTCTGGAACCAAAACATGCTTCAGCTCGCCTTCTAACAGGACGCCTAAAAGACGTCTGCTGATTCACACAAAGCACCTCAGCATTCATGGTTGGCAGAGCTCTCATCTAAATCCCAGTTTTCATTGTTGCTGCTACATCATAATCATGATCTAGTGCCCAAATTGAATCAAAAGGAAACGAAATCTTGCTCAATTCACTTTATGCTAACCTCCTCTAAAGGAAACGTCAACCCTGAGCTGTTAAACATTCAGTTTAGTGAATTGTGGGGGATTGGTTTTCTTTTTCTTTTCTTTTTTTTCTGCATTTTGCCGTCCGTATCCTTTTCACACGGCAGATTAAACAGATGCAGTCCTCAGAGACGACGCTGCACACTGTGCACGCCTGACTCCGACTTCAACCGTGCGGGTTCCTGCAGCCTGACGTGCTGTTGTCTGGAGACGTCTAAAGTACGTCAGGAAAATGCAGCCCAGAACTCTTCCCTCCCGTCTTCCCTCCCCAGCTCCCTCCCTCCTCATAAACTGCTCAGACCGGGGCCGTCGTGAATGCTGCTTTGCTACCAAACGTGTCCTTGTCTTTGAATCCTGTGGAATAACGAATGTCAATAAGACGACGAGCTGCACAGACAAATACTGACAGAAAATTGATTAAACAATTCTGCTCGGTCATAACTTCATAAAACTCATCCAACTCACAGCATTTCATTAGGCTTTTATTACCATTTCTAATTGCTTTTTGGTGCAATATTCATTTCATTGCCAGCGGTTTTATTGCTGTTTTTCATCTTCGGATTTTTACCTCATTGCTTTTTTAAGCAGCCACTATTTGCTATAACTGTTTTTGTGCCACTCTGCAATTGAAATATATTCCTATCACTTCAGATATGTTTTTCTTTCTTGTCTCCCACCAATAATTTTGTAAGATGCCTTAAATTTATTTTTTCACCCATATAAATATAATAATAAATGTTAACTGTGGAATAGGAAAGTAATAAAGAATAAAGAATGAAAGTGTACTTGTTGAAGTGGGGCTGCTGGGGAAGGAAACAACCATCTGTGCTGTTCAGGACTCCTTCGGCATCTGTGAACCGTCTCCTTTGGCTCTTCTCAGTCCATAAACTGTGGATCTGAGGCAGGAGGGGGTGTGCAGGTCTGTTCTTCTGTTCTCCTGCTAATAAAGTGGCCTCAGAGCGGTCGTCTGTGAAGAAAGGGAGCAGATCAGCTGTTTTATCATGTTGCAAAAGTGTGATTTCATTTTTTTTTTAAAACTCTTTAAAACATCCGTTGTATTACTTTTCTCTCCACTCTTGGTTTGGGCGTTGGAGGATTTAGTCTTTCTTCATCAAACTTCAATAAAACATGAGCTATTTAAAATAATTCTTATGATACTAACTCCGGTCCACATTAAGAACAATTGTTCAAGCGCCAGGTTTGAAAGCACAAAGACAGCAGCGGATTAAACGCTTTCCTCTCCTTCTATTGACTGCGACCATCATTAAGTTGTTAAATCAAATTTGAAAAATTGCTCTGTGTCAGGTAAAATATCATTTTCACCACAGGACTCGTGGACTTTCCGTCTCCAACAGCTGAGCCCTGCACAGATGTATGCAGGGAGGTGAGACTCGTATCTGAGCAACAACACCTTCATCATCCACAAAGTCAGATGCATTATTGGTGTTTTCCTCCCTAAAAACCTTCAAGTCTTTGAATCCCAACATCTCTGACCAAACACAGACACGAACATGGGTACGAGCACTCCTACAGGAACGGTGGGATTTGTTTTGCAGGTTTCAGCCTTTCACCAGTCGATTATTCGGCAGCGTTTTCTTCACAGCCATCTCTGCTCGGCTCCTTTAATCTGACTAGAGAGGGTGTAAAATATGCTCAACCCTCTTTTGAATATGATTACCTGAATCATCTTATTACGTGAATCGAATATTGTCTCAATTGGGATGACGTACCAGTGCTCAAGTTAGGACAAGAATAATGTGACGACGCCCGTGAGACCTTTGATGTTGTCGCTATCCCGAGATCAAAGAGATCTCTGCTGCAATTTTTAAGAGAAGAATAATAACAGCTTCATTGCGAGCTTCCTCCTTCACAATTCAACACTCAACAGGGGACATCAAGGTTTCAAGGGAGTGGGAGGGTGTGTGTTTGTGGGATGGGGGGTCACGGCTACTTCAGCGGTTTATTTTAGCATTCAGGCGGCGTTCTCCGTGCACAGGGGGACCGTGCACTGGCACACAAAGACACATCCACCCACAGGCCCACTGTTACCATCCCAAAACAACACCTCACATCGGTGAGAATCGTCATGTTCTTCAAGAAAATAGCTGAACCCTCCATCTGGATCCAACCACCAGGAGCCACTGACTCGCTTCTAATGCTCAGCCACCCTCCTCCTCTTCCTCCTCCTCTTCCTCCTTCACATGGGTGCTGCTCCCGTCTCTTTCTCACGGCTGCCTGTCGGCACCAGACAGCACAGCATCGTCCTTGTGGTCGCTTCCACTCGCTCGTGTCATGAAACCCAAACTCATCTGAAGGGACGTCTATAGCCTTTTACATCTTTGGATGTGCGACAAGTGATCTTCGCAAAGGTTAATTTGCAGCCAGGCTCTTCCGTTTCTTTTATCGCTCCCTCTCGGCGTTTTCTGGGATTCGCAAACTCGATATTAATTGATTTGAATTCCGCAAACCGCCACCACCAAAATATTTGTCATTCTCCCCAAATTTCGCCGCGCACTTTTCCACCTCACACACCGCTGTTGTCACGGCAGCCTCGCCTGGAGGAATTAAAAACCCGTGGTGCAGAGAGATCATTAAAACAGCCCTGAAAGGACGCGACGGCGTTCTGATGAATGCAAAAGTTGATAGCTATGTAGCCGTTTGGCCTCCGCTGCTCCGCGTTTATGACTAAATAACGGAGTTCTACAGACGGATCATTATAGTTTTAACAAGCATTTGAGGCGGTGCAGAATCTCCTCGCTGTGTGTGCAATGAAATATGAATACTAATGAATTATTGTGCTTGTTTGTGCCTGTTGCCTTGTTCCGTGTTTGCTTGTTGCCTGTCTTCTTTGAATCCTTAAGCTTATTTCTTTTATTTTGGGCGGATCTACAGGATTTGTGGAGTTCGGAGACTTTCTAGTTACTGGGAATAAGACAATTGTCGTCACGACTGCCGCTGTCACGTCCTGAGTTTCACCTGAAGAGCTCGTCCACGAAGGGACCCAGTCCAAGTCAACTCATCCACATGGACAACGGCGCACGTCTCCTAATTCCTCCTATCGCTGATATGACACTCAGCCGACCTTTCTCGTTCCCGGCTGTGGCGTGCAGGTTGGCTAGCACAGCTTTGAATTTCTCAAAGAAATCTCCACCTGGATCAGCGCCAAGTGCCTCGCAATTGACCTTGACAGGCCTGAGCTGCTGTTCTCTTCTCAGAAATCCTGCCCCTAACAAGAGCTGTCAATCACTGTGACACCAGCGCGCTTGCCTCTGCCCACACCGGCGTTTAAAGCGATCTAAGAGCACAGAGCACCGCTTCTCTAGCGGACTTTCCTTTGTTGGTGGAATCTGCCGAATCAGCACAGTTGTTTGTTAATGTGGCCGGCTGTTGTCCGGGTCTGACTGACCGAATGGAACCGCAACAGGACAGCTGGGAAACTGGAAGCTAAAAATGCACCTTTGTCTCTTTAGAGCTTACACGTCTCATTTAAGGTAAGGAAACAGGATAACGACACCAAAGTCGTCACCAGTACACGACGGCAGTGCTGGTATCTCAGCCATCCAGGGCTTCTGAGGTTTGAATCAGCCACAATGTGCTCGAATTATCAAGCGTTCATACCGAGATTCAGGGTTTCCGTTGCTATGGCGCATCACAATTATACTGTTTCCACATGGGTGTGCAGAGATTAAAAATGAGCGTGTGTGTTTGTTTAACGTTGTGATTTAGGGGTGATAAACAGCAAAGGTGCAGAACCTGGAACTGGATGAGTCACACACACACACACACACACACACACAGACAGCCTTAGATGTGATCAGACTTTCAATGCGGCTGCAACATAATGTCTATTCAGTGACGGGGAGGTGGCAGAGAGCCTTCCAGACAAAGACGACACATAAGTGAGACCCAACGAGAAAGAAGACACGGGCGCACATGAGCGATTAGCTCAGACTTTCCTTTATTATCGTCCCCAGCTTGTCCCGACCATTCTCTATTCGGCACTTTGCCGCTTCACAATTTTTTTGCCGAGAGCCACACGTCAGCCGAGGGAGCGTTCTGTCTCCTCTCGTTAACCAGGGAACACATCACCCCTAATAAGAAGGCTTTTACACGCTTAATTAAGGGTGATTGTTATGCAGTATATAATGCTTAATTTACTCATCTCATTCTCCCTCCCATTCTCTTTAATTCCATTCATCTGTCTGACAGACGAACATATTTGTGGACATCGACGGCACATTTTGGACGTCTTCTGAGTGTCTTCTATGCTGGCTCAAATCATTGCCGCTGTTGTCGCTAAAGGGTGGCCACAGGAGGATGGATGGAGAGGAAGAAACAAATGCAAGAAAATAAATGAGCTGTTTGGGAGAAATGTAAGGGTGACAGAAGCTGGGAATAGAGGGCAACAGTCACGTCTGCACAAATATTGATGTCGACTGAGCTTGGAGGGCGGGTTAATGTAAACATGGCGGGGACGCAGAGGGCTGCAAAAGAATGATGTTTTTGTAGCGGACACATGAACACGGAAATGCTCAAAGTCTAAAATAAGAGCTTTAGCCTGAGCTGAGGCGGCCATTGCAAAGGGCTGCATGTTTACATTAATTAAAAGGTTTCTACTGATGAATCGCCCCCTGATAAATTGTTTCCCTATGCATGAAAATGGCGTATGCACACCAGAGGGATGGAGGGATAGAGGCCACTAAATCTGTCATCCGTGTTTTTCATGCTCTCTGCCTTTGACAGTAATGAGCCCGGCCAGTTTGATTGGCTGCTCAGTGGCTGATTAAAAGCATTTTCCTCTAATACATGGATTTGCTTTGACATTTCTTACACAGGAAAAGCAAATGGAAGTACGTTCAATAGCAATTCTTCTGTAAGTTACTCTTATTAAATGACCTGGTTTTGTCATATATCATGTAAAGACATAATAGGAAAATGCAACTGGGGGTACGTATCACCACAAAGGTGTCTAGATCATTGATCATGTTAGCAGGATTGGGATTATGTGGAGATTGTTAAACAACTCCCAAAAATGTCGTCTGATTGTTTGATTTATCTTTGTGACTTTGAGTTGCGTTAAACACGGTAATTATGATGTCAGTTTTCTTAAGCTGATCAGTATCAAACGCTGAGGTTAACGGCTGATCTGAGCTTTCAACGCACACAATGTCACAGCTCCTCTGTCATGTAGTGTTGAGAAAAAAGGAAAAGCCTCTCGCTATCTTCGCCTTTATCCTCAGGCTTTAACTCAGGCAAATGTTTGAAAAACAAATCCCATTACCTGGAAGGTATTAGTTCAAGCTGTGATGCCTTTTCAGAATTTATCTCTCCACTAATCCACGAGAGTTCTTAACGCGCAGTCCGTTTTGCAAAATAGTCAAAGCTGCTTTTCTCTATTTGTTAAAAAAAGAAAGAAAAGTTACAAAACAGTAAAATCCAGGGACTTCAATCAAGGCACGCTATTTACGACAAATAGAGGGGCAGTTTTCAATATTTTTCTCCCCTCGGCAACGTTAAAGAATCAAAACAATACCCCGAATTCACCTCTTCGCCACAAAGCCCGGCAGAATTTAATGGTGTCTGGCTCATGTGGATAACAATCAAACAAACACAGAATATAAAACACAAGGTAATGTGGGGAGGTTGATCCAGGAGGAAACTGAGACCTTATATCTGCGGGATGTTGAGCTGAATTTCACGCCACTTACATTTTAAAATTGCTTTGATGGTGAACACTTGTGCAAAAGATGCGTCCATCCTACCTGACTGAGTTTAGTCATTTAAAAGATCAGGTTGATTAACCTGCAAACATTTAGCTCGTCACATGATCCACTTTATTGGGGTTTCTCACATACAGCAGGTTAGTGCATCTTGTACAGCGTCTTTAATGCGAGCATCAAATTTGATGATGGTGTCCACGCTGGTCTGCAGGACACCTCATCAGGCTTTAATCATTTTATGACATTTAATGAAGATGATTCATTGATGACTCACTGGCTGGGAAAACAAAGGGCTGATTGATCACTGATGAAAATAGTCTTTAGTCGCTGCTATCATTAAATAACCAATTAACTACAGTCTTTTTAAATCCTGTTTGATAGAGACGGAATGAGCAAAGCAGTCGCGTATTGTGTGATTGATCCTCTGCCGTACTCCTGTGAATGAAATGAATTGTCATGCACACAAACATGCGACGGAGAGCTAAAATACGGCTCGCTGCAGGAGGTGAAATGCATGAGGCGAGACAATCGCAGATGTGCAAAGGCACACCGCAACGAGGCTGTTTTATGTGGTGAAGTGGGAGACAAATTGCAGAGTTGCGAGCTGAAATGGTTCATGGCCTCGGCTAAGGGTGATAAATTCACTCCGCTGTGCTCCACTAATCACTGCAGCCGGATGGTCACACTCCTGGCGGCAGGGCAGCCAGTGGCCACGTGCCACACCCATGCTGACCAGAGTGGACTCGCAGAGTGTGAAACATATTGGAAGGAAAATACAGCTGGGGGTTTGGTGCCTGCAACAGAACAAAGAAATGGATCCCTTATTCTGTCCCCTGTGTGCTACTGGGAGCAAAAATACACAAAAAAGCAGAATAATTTCCACATCAACCAGTCGTAATTATGCCTGTCTTCATCCTCAACCTCGGGGGTTCAGTCAAACACACGCATGCACTTGTTTTTAAGCATCATCGGTGTAATTGCTGCAAAAAGAACAGGTCATCTATGTGCCGGACACGTCACTGCTTCCACGCCCACCTCTGTGTTTCATCATTATGGAGTATCGCACAACGGACCAAGGTGGAGTAAGGGACAAGGTCAGCATGGGTGGTGAGGGAAAATGTGTGAGACAAATAGGAAATTAGAAAGGATAAGAATAGAGAGGGATAGGGGGGCAAATGCTAACACGCTAATCTCACAGATGACTCATTTCTGGGTGGCCTGTTTAAGGACAAATTGCTTGCTTCATGTGTGTGTGTGTGTGTGTGAGAGAGACAGACAGAGAGAGAGAGAAAGAGCAAGTTCTTCTTTTGCTGTTTACCAGTTTTGGCTGCATTGAGCGCAGCAGAGGCTGTGGCTCACAGGAGGTCCAGTCCAGTGAGCACTTTCACCTCTGAAAAACGTTTCCCCTACAGAGCCCTACCTGGTCACATGACGAGTTCACTCTCTCTCTCCACCACTTGGCTGAACAGACAGCGGGTCCAACCTCTCCTGCCTCCAGCATGTATGGACATTTTTTTTTTAAAGCAAAAAGCAGAAACAGCAGATTGAAGTGCCCTTGTCAGCTGGAGCAGAATACAGGAGGGGAAAATATGCAGACCTAAACTCACAGCCTGGACTAAAATCTTTGATGTGTGCCTGTGGTTATATATGGCATACAGTACATTATTTCTGCATCTCCATGCAGACCAGCCTCAGCGCTAATTATTTAAAAGCTACATGACCAAATTTGTCCGTCTACCTCCTCATGGACATGTGCCTTCATTAATTTGATCCCACATCACCCTGTTAGCATGAGTTGGAGACAACCACGCCGCATGAATATTAAAATGGCTGCCGCCGCTACTGTACACCGCGGAACCTACAATAAATGTGGTGAAATAATTTAATGGCTTTCTGTGTTGACGAACCCCCCCCCGGGATACGTCACTGCCTGTACATGAAAGAAAGGCGTGTGTAAAAGCACACAGAAGGTCCTGACAACTGAGGAGCAGCAAAAAGGATGCAAACAAGAGGAGCCACTCTCTCCACGCTGCCTTCATTTGTGGTAGGAAGCAAGTGTGGGGTGCTTTCCTATGGTTCATCACCAGCAGCCTTTCAACAGAAGTGCACAGCGTGAATCAACATGTCTGAGTCAACAGAGCAATCAACGCAACCATACGTGTCTCATTGTGAATCTCATCGACCGTCCTCTGACCACGTCAAGTGACGATGACATCTGTGCTAAAAAAAACCTCCAAAACCATACAGTTGTCATCTTCTGAGCAGCATGACCGGGCTCGCGGAGGAGCTGAACCCTGAACATTATGCCGGCAGCATTCAACAGAAGTGAATGAACGCTCCCTTTATTCAGAAGAACTGAATCACCAGCTGCAGAAATGTGAGAGAGCGACGGCTGCACAATCATGCACAACGTGAACTGTGACTAAGGTCCAAAGCATTTGAATATTGTACAAAATGTGATTTTTCTTTTAGTTCAATTTCTTAGTGTGTTTAACTCCAAATGGCAGCAGACCGGCTAATGCATGGTTAGCCAGCTCGCTGATGCTTGTTTACCCAGCAGTTACTCTGCAGCACTTGTATCTCTCGGCCACCCGATGGGTGCAATATCTGGCTCTTCAACTGCTAAATGCTCCGCTGTGATCCCACTTAATGATTCTGTCTGCTAAACAGGTTGTGTAGATTTGGAATTTTTTTTTTTTTTTTAGAAAAACAACACTGCTGCTACCACTCGCAGCAGAACGACGAGTAAATGTAGGCCTGAGAGGAGCTTTGGAAGGTACCCCTGCCGGACGTGTCCGGGCTGTCCTGTGGTATTTCAGAATTGAAATGAAGCATCGGTGACTGAACAAAAAGTCAGTGAAATAAGTCCCTCGGTGTGCAGCGGCTGACGTTCACCATCATAAACATGTGGTCCCATAGATGAATTATTCTCAGCAAGTTGTTTTTGTGCCACTAAAGCCTCTCCTCTCCTCTCCTCTCCTCTCCTCTCCTCTCCTCTCCTCTCCTCTCCTCTCCTCTCCTCTCCTCTCCTCTTCTTCTCTTCCTGACACTTCAGCTCATTATTCCTTGGAAGACTTGACTTCTAGATGACAGCATTATCACCGCCACCTCCTGGCAAACAAACCCCCCCCATCCCCCCTGCCCCTTTCACAACAAAGCAGAGACACGCATTCACTCCAAATACACACACACACACACACACACACACACACACTGTGTATACTCGCTCCACCTCATTGACCACAGTATAATCCTTCATTAGCTATACAGCAGATTTTACTGTTCTAAGTGAAATTAGCTTCCTTTGTCTCTTAAAAAACTCTGAAGAATCCTCCGGCCATAAAGAATGTCAGCAGTTGCAATATCCTCAATGTCAAGACACTTTATGTATTCCTGCCTTATTTTAATTATTTTTGCTGCCGTAGTCTCAGAGGATGAAGCCTGGAAAAGATCTACCACCACGTAACCGATTTTCTTGTGATGCTGCAGAGCTTCACGTTAACGACTGGGAGGGTCAGAAGCTCTTCTTCGTTGGTTAAAATGGAGAAAAACCAGGATCTTTAAAAAGACACAATTTTCTAAAAAGCCGATATATCATAAAATGTGCTTTGATGTGTTTATATTGTATCTTTAACAGCTCTCTTCAGTAGCATTAAACAATCAAACTGCTTAAGGCTGTTCCATATAAAGGGAGCTATTCGTCATTCCGAGCAGCACAAAGTTTAAAAATTCAGGAGGCAAGCTGGGGCCACACAACTCCATTTTAAACCTTCTGAGAAATTTGCAGCGCAATTGATCATCGCACTTCATTTCACAGAAGCACAAAGCTCGAAGTGGGAAAAGACGACTGCTCGGAGGCAGGAGGAGGGAAGGAAATCAGAAAAGGGTAAACCCGTCCATCTGGGCCCCGTCTGTGTGGGCTGCTGGTTATTGCACCCTGACTGGGCGCCCGCGCTGCAAGCGGCTGATGTGTCGTGGTAATCTGACCGAGTGTGGGCCGTTGCAACAGATTGCTCTGATACTTCTGTATTCTGGTCTTCTACTGCTACAGAAAAAGCTAATTTCTCTCTGTGCTTTAGCATCCGCCACCACCGACTGAATAATCAATCCAACGGTAAAGTTTGTCAGTTGCTATTCACCATCGGTGACCGTATCGCTGTTGACCTGTGACCTAAAGTAAAACTGTGGTTTGTCTTCACGCAGTGCTGATCCCCCCCCCCATACAGAGCAGGTATGTTCATGGGACAGAGGGCGGTGCACAGTGTCTGTGGCTGAACGTGCAAAAAAAGGCGAGTGAGCGAGTACGATGGGGTGCAGAGGCAGAGACAGTGTTAATAACCTGCCTTGTTATGCCTGATAATTAATAAAGCCCCCGACTCTGCAGGAGGTGAGTGCTACTTCACCTGATGTCACAGGTCCAAATTTGGCCCCCCCAAGGTAGATAAATCTGTGCTCCTCAACTGCAGGCTGAGAGCAGGAGCCGGAACGGCGTCAACAGAAATACCTGGTGATAATTCACTAGATTCCATTAGTCTGAGGCTGAAATTCGAACAAAGCAAGGCCAAATTTGTGTCCCCCCACGACTGCATTATATCACTGTTGCAATACATTTAATGCAACACTGCAATGGATGTTGGGAAATGTTAACAGGCTGCAGTTTCTGTTATTTATTCTCAAGTTTAATCAATAAGAATACAGTCAGGGGATCCTGATTTATCCTGCTTTATACAAGAAGAAAAATAACAGAGTTAGTTCTGACTTGAACCTATTTACATAAAATAAAATAGAATTTTGGCTTCATACACACAAACATCCATAATTCCACCAGAACCTCTCGGTCTGATGTTGTGGCTGTCAGTCAGAAGCTGGAGACAATTTCATGCCAGCAAATGTTTTCTTTTGCCAAACGAGTTCGGACCAGCTAAATCTCGGAGTATTACGCAGCGCGCTGCTCTTCCTGCGCCGCTGCAGAACAATAGGTTTAACAAAGATGGATTTTCTGGAGCGGGAGACAACCGCGCCGTGATCGAGGAGCTTTCAGGCTAAGCTACAGGCTGCACGAGGAAGGAGGCTGGAAAGATGGTGCCTGAACGGCGAGCGCGTTGTGAGGGTGTTTACGTGCTGGAGATCTAGCGGATTTGTGAGCAACCCCCCCCACCCCACCCCCACCCCCCACTGGTGGCTTCGCTGCATTTAGGAGGACAGTGTACATAATAAAGAGCTGAGAGTTTTCAGGCCTCTAACCTGCTTATGCTCCCGTTAGACAGTAAATCTCTGAATCGGCGGGTTGACACGACAACAAGGGTTCAGCAGCCGGTTCAGAGAATTCCGGCAGACTGTAATCAGCTTCCCGTCTGCTCCTCGCCATCATGTGTTCAGTCCGACTGTTCACAATCACTGCCTTTGGTCCCAACGCCAACTTATCCCCATTTATTCTGCACCGTCTCCATCCGGGCCTCTGCGGCGTAACTGCGGCCCGTCGGCCATTTCGCCCGGCTTTCTGTGATGGTTTGTGAATAATTCATTTAAACATGATTGACCGGTGGATTGGATTGCAGGATCGATTGATCACTGCGCTCGTAAAAAGGAATTCCAACGACCACTGAAACCTAAGTGTGACTTAAATGATTGAGGGGTGGAGCAGAGCGAGGAGCTGCAGATGCATCAGCCTGTTGTGGTTGATGATGAATGTACATCTGCTGTGGATATAAAGGAGGGAGCGGTTTTTGGAAAAATACAGAAAGAAGAGGAACCACTGCAATGTTTTGATTTGCTAAAGAAGCTCCAGATTACAAGCAAACGTTGGTATATTAGGGGATTACGCAGTGATACTCCGCAAGCCGGCAGTTATTTGTCCAACTGTGGCGGAGCAAATGTTGAAAAACGCTCTTTGGAATCGTCGTCAGCCTCATCAACAACAAAACACATATTGACACGTCAGAAGCTGGAGGCTGCTCAGTTTTTTTTTCCCCCCTTGAAAAATGTCTTAAGCGATTAATCTGCTATCAAAATGGCTGCCAATAATTTCCTGGCCATCTATCATTGACTGAGTTATTGCAGCGGCGCTGGTGAAGATGCCAGGCCTAATCTTGGCAGGAGCGGCGCTCTCCTCTTGTCCTGTGCCCCCGACCGAGCCCCCTCCCTCTTGATGTCACAAAGCTCAGCATCCTGATGTAAATCAGGGGAGACTTTATCTGCAGTGGCGACCTTCTGGCCCCCAGTGTTTGGATGCTGGATGCTAACCTCGTTTTCTCTTGTGCGAGCGTGGGAGCGTTTGTGTTTACGGGAGATATTGTTGCATGCTTGTCCCTCTGTCCTTCCATGTTGCTGTTGCGCTCAGATCACGTCCACAAATCTCTGTCTCCATGATTTTTTTCCATCACTTTCTTCTTTCATCCCCATATACGGTTCGTGTGCAAGCCTTGTGTTTTCTTTATTTGGCAGCCATGATTGTCCTCTGAACCTGAATAATCCCAGATTACACATAGATATTGAATCAGCCTAGGGTGCGTCTTCATTTCATTTCGCTCTGCCTATCGTCTAATCTCTGTCTTTTCGTTTCCTTGTTGCCTTCGCCGACCACGCGGACCTTTGAAATTGTTGAATTGTGTCAGGCTGCAAAATAAATAAATAAAACCACCGCCAGTCAAGTTACAGAGCGGCTGTCAAGTAGAAAATCTGACCCCAGGATTTGAAGTAAAGCTGTCTGCCATTGAAAGATTCATGAAAATGAAACAAACTGTATTAATAATCATGGGAAGTGTCACAACATGAAGGCTATTATGGGGGCTCCAGAGTGCAACCTAACATATTAATGTATGTTCTCTGTGTACAGGCGGCCGTTTGTATCGTAAAAGATGAGTCTGTGGATGTCATTAGAGGAGACGTTTTCCTTGGCTACGTTCTGTGAAGCTCCACAATTTAAAGGCTAAATTAGCAGCCTCTGAAAATGGAGGAAAGAAAAGGCTACAGGAGCACATGGTGGAACATAATTATTTCTCCAGTTAAGACAGAAAAAACCCAGAACATAATTGTAGCTGCCTTCCAGAGCCAACGATGATCTTCATCATGGGAGTAAAGCAGAGCTCTAACCATTGATTAAACCGTGAATGAAATCTCATTTTTGTGTTCATGAATTACTATTTTCTTTTGCTTTAAACTATAAACAATGAAGGTTTTTGTGTGATAAAGGGATCTATTTTTAGCCTGAACCTGCATTCTCACAGCTGGAGCCTGACCTCTTTTGTCCTTCCCAGCTTTGATTTTAAGTAAAGTAATTTCAAAGAGTCCCAAAAAGACATCGTTTTACAGTTAATTAATCTGCGCTTTGCATTACTGCTTAAACCTACTGAGGTTAGTTCCTGCGGATCTTTGATGTTTATGAAACCGACTGACTGCGGAGCAACAAAGCAGGTGCCAAAACTGAGGTCGCGCCATTTTTATCCGTCTTTATCTTTCTAATTGGAAAAGTTCATCAAAATTTACTATCAGTCCACATGTAATTGTTTTTTAATGATCGGCTGAATGGGCCTCGTCTTAAATGTTTGATTTTATGGT
This sequence comes from Takifugu rubripes, assembly GCF_901000725.2. Taxonomy (NCBI): domain Eukaryota; kingdom Metazoa; phylum Chordata; class Actinopteri; order Tetraodontiformes; family Tetraodontidae; genus Takifugu; species Takifugu rubripes. The sequence continues at coordinate 11,225,678 of NC_042299.1, forward strand.
GTGGCCTCGTCCCCGAGTGTGTCCCACTGGATTAATTTTCTGTGGACGTACTGTTGCATGTTTTAATGGCCGCCGTGCTCCATGGGCAGTAATGAGAGCTCCGTGAGGCCACAGCCACCCGAATATAGCAATGCCACACGCACGAGGATGTGTTTTCGCAAGTCCGTTGGCAAATGTATACAGCGAGGGATGCTGGCGTGCCCACTGTACCCTACCGGCTGCCAGCTGTCACTCAGGAAGACGGAAAGATGGAGGGCAGAGATCGGGAGGGGACGAATGGAGGCAGTGGTGAGGATGTGAGGACACCAGCCCCGAGGCTTTCTCCCTCGCCCTCTTGTTTCTCATTTGTCCCCCTGATGGTAGCAAAATAAAACAAAACATGGCAGCTCGGAGGAGGAGAGGGTGACATCAGAGAGAGAAAACACAAAATAATGCTGAGGGAGGAGAGAGCGGGAGCACAAGACGGATGACAAACCATCCCTCATGTTTTGGCTAAATTATTTAGCATGTATAGTGTTGTCATGGCCGGGGTTATCTAATCTCTCAGCAGCTCTGAATATTTCTTTCCTGTCACAATCTTGTAAATTAAAAAAAACAAGGAAGAAAATCGTGGAGCAAATAAATATCCAACTTCATTATCATTTGCATAATACTGGTGGTTATTCTCCTAATCCCACCGTTATTATCAGAAAATTAAACTTGTGGTTTGCTAAAACTTCAGAAATGCTGGAGATTTATGCTAAAATTAGAGAAACTGGTCTAATATAAGAAGATTAACCACTTCAAAACAAAGGCAGACTCTGGTTAATTTTAATTAGTGATCATTCAATATTTAAATGAAAATCATGGTTGGAGGCGATGCACAATAAAGATATGGTATCTCACTGAGATATTACAGAGATATTCTTGGTTTTCCTTACAGGAAACAGGGCGACTGAAGTTGGCCGTCTGTGAGGCAACGTTGTATGATGAATGGTGAGGTAGAGGAGCCCTAATGGAGTCTGCTGGACTTTATTAAACAGGCTGTAGAAAAGTTGCTGTCATGACTACATCCATCAGCTGACAGTCACAGACGGGGTCGGAAGACGGCGAGCGGCCTGCGCGCCAACATCTGGCCTGGAATCAGCCTCAGCCCGGCCAGAGTAGCCGGCGTGACACAAACTCAGTGGCATATCTGCAGATTTATAGATTCATCGACGCCTTTTTACGTCACAGCGCCCGACTCGCTGCACTCCCAGGGAATGCTAAGATTAAACCCTTTTGGCCGGTGCTCTGGGTCCCCGTGTGCAGCTGTGGCCAATTTGACAGCTTTGGAATTTGTGTGTATCTTTTTTCAGCAGGCGTCAGACGCAGCTCCAACACTAGCAGACTCCTTTTCGAAAGACACTCATTTGTGTGATTTACAGCCAACAAAACAGGCTTGACGGAGCATTAAATCAGAAGGACGCACATTCGGTGACTTTTGCAGGTCGTAATCAGTCAGTGTTTACAAAAGACTTGTCTCCATTTAAAACTTTAACATGCAAACGAAAGGAAAGGCACCATTTTATGAATGCCAGCCTCAGATCTTTATCTCTCAGCTCGTCAATCTCACCTTAGACCTAAGCTGAGGAAAGGGGCTTTCTGTTCTACGGATAATATTTATAATATTTATGAAAGAGCAACATGTGAAATATCTAAAATAATCCACCCAAGCAGCTTCTCTGGCTGGCAACCATATTCTGATTATCTTCAGACATGTTTTTATATGGAAGATGCGGGTGTGTGATAAGCAGGTAAAGAGCTTCCAGCATGTGCAGAAGGCTGTAAATAGAGCTGATGTCTGGAGAAGATAAAAGAAGGAAACTTCAGCACCTAGAAGACGACAGAAGGTTCGATTTAAAACAAATACAGCTCCGAGTGAGCTCCGCTGCATCTCCACCTACTGCGTGCACCCAGAGCCGTAAAATCAAGGACAAATGAAAATTGAGCGGGGTCTTGTTTGCTTTTCGCCTCCCTCAACAGGCCTGTGAAGGAGGAAATGATATTGCCTGTAGTAGAACAACACAGCATCTATTGAGTCAGAAGAATTGTGATCTTATTCCAGCTCAGTGCACCCTCATAAGCAGCTTCAAGCTATTGATGTTTTTTTGTTTGTTTGTTTTGTTGTTGTTGCTGTTGTTGCACAAATGCTGTTGTTGTCCGGGGGTCTCAGGGAGCCCCCCCCCCCTTTTCAAAAACACACACGCGTCTCAGACAGCACCGCTCACGCCACAGCAGGGCTCAAGGAGTCAGGTGGACAGAAACATGGAAGCGTGCAGCTCTGCGCACACGGCGAGACAGGAGGCACCATAGCAAGCGGAGGGTGTGTGTATGTGTGTGTGTGTGTGTGGGGGGGGGGGGGGGGGGCAGCTGCCGTTCGGCCTGTTTTAGTGGTTTCAGGACATCTTTGGATCGGTGCTCAGCTCAGAGGAGAGTGGAACTGCCAAAACCCTGCAGTGTGACAGAGGAATTGACACAAACTGACAGCGGCGTAATTAAGAATAACATCAATTTTATCTGATAGCATAAATTGGCTGCTCGGGCTACATAAGCTAAACAGCTTCCCTCAAAGACGCATCAGTTATTTACAGATCTGATCTACTCCTGTAAAGCACTTCAGCTGGTTGTCAAAGCCTGTAGAAAAGCACAGGAAGCGTTGCATCGAAGGCAACGTCAGCGGCGCGCACGCCAGCCTCCACCACCGGGGTGTGAAAGTGTTTATGAGCACCTCGATGAGTCTCGACTAGAAAACTGACGTACGAACGCGCGTGCAATTAGATTTCGCTTTTCCCGTTTTAACACCTCTGGATGTGCTTCCGGCCTCTTGGGGCTCGTTGTCGAATCAGTCTCTGCTTTTGGAAAATCGAGCGGCGCTCTTTTCGAGTACATGCTAATCTTTTCATGTCAAAACAGATGAAAAACTATGAATAATAATGAACAGCAGGAAGCAGGTTCCTACTCATTTTCGCTGGGCTCCACGTGTGGGCGGTGAGTGCTTGACCTGATTAGACTTTGATTATTGGAATCTAGCGATTTGAAATGACACGTCTGAATGTCCATTTCACACCTCGCTGCACCTGAAAATGATTGTTTTTCTGGTTGTTCATTAATCTGCGGCAATAGGTAAGACGGCAACTTTGATGAGTTGACGGTGACACTGTTGTGAAATCCTTTCTAATCAGATCATGTGTCGTGTAAATTATCTCCCACTAAATGAACGGAGAGCGCAGACCGTTGAAAGCTTTTCAAACTTTCGAGTGATATCACATTTCACGCTGATTTGCGGCCGACGTTACGACAATCAGCGGGATTTAGTTAACAATTGGAGCAGATTCCATTTCTATTTTTTCTATTTTTGTTCGGCTCAGAAGGAGTTTTGTTCCGGAATGACACTAGCCCAGTTTTCCCCTCTGCCAAATAAACAGCGGTCGGAAAATCAGATGCAGGATGGAAGGAGGTTCGCGATAAATGTCTCAACTGCAGGGTTGCCAACGATTAGCCAATCAAATCCACTGACAGCTGCGAGAGAAATCACGCAAAGACGGTGAGGCCATCTTCTCCGCAGGCACAAAGGTGCTCATCACTTAAAAAGAAAGACAACTAAATGAGGTAAAAGTGGATGTTGTGGGACTGAAACTAGAAGGACGCGTCTCAATGGAGCTGGGCTACTTGTTTGAAGCGTTTCTGCCAAATATTGGCTGGTTCTTGAACGCACCGCTTTGTCTGTTTCTTCAACGCTCTTTTTAAAAAAAAAAATCTGAATTAAACCACCGCTGGAGTTATTGAGGAAGTAAAGTGCTGGGACGTCTGATGATGAAGATAACGGTGAGTGGCAGGTCTAGATGGCAGCTGCTCCTCTCCGGTCCCCCAGCCTGCGCGCTAACGCTGATCCGGGGAGGCTCGGCCT